>NC_037331.1:53857500-54070000 GCF_002263795.3 Bos taurus | reverse complement strand
AAAAAAATCCAATTTAAATTCAAACAAACAGATGCTTACCTGCCAAAAAGTCTAATAACCCTTTCACGGTCTTTCTAAGAGAGTCAGATTTGTTTCTCAAAACTAGTTGAAAAATTCTTGAAGCTCTTTCTCCAAAGTATATCACATGGAAGTATTGCTAACATTGTGTTTTCATTTCTCAAATATACCATTTTATTGATTCACTTGTGTAGGTGACCAAATTTAGTATTAGTTTATATTTATGACACTCATGGAGAATAGTATAAGGAAGCAACTGTATGAGTTCTCTAGGTATAAATGTGCCTTAAAATATATTATTAAAGTAATATTCCAACTACATAACACAGGTAACATTAAAGTTGACCTTAGAAATATGTATGTGTTTTGACCATGGATCTACACATACATGAGATTCAAGTCAGGTGGTTAAAAGCAAGTAATTTAATAGTATTAAACCTATTTGATTAATATTTAAGTGATTATACCTTAAATGATTGCAAAAAGAATGCATTCTGTGACTGTTAGTAATTAGTGTTTATAAAGTGTCTGAGAAATTTGTCATCTACAGCTAAGGTTTATGCTACAAATTTTCTAAATTCATCTGGCCAAAGAGAAGATGCTATTTAAAATGTAAAGTGATTTCATGGTGTGACTACACTGTATTGGGGGAAAAATGTCTTTGGATTCCTCTACTGAAATGGCTCATGGAGAAACAAACTTACTCTATTAACACTGAATTTTGATTGCTGAATGAACCATTCCCATTTGAGGCAGTTGTGCAGTTTCTGTATTTTTTTCTTTACTTATTCTCAAAATTTCAATGTTGTCTAGCAGATTTACTTGCTGCAAATCGTTATTGAATAACCTTCCATGAGATCAAATTTAGCTGATCTTCATTTTGGGGATCAAAAATATTGAAAGAAAATCTCTATCTATTGATTTACAAGGAAAAAGAGCACAGAGGTAAATAACTGAGATGAATGAGAAAGCTTCATTTTTTTCTGGGTTTACATAATGTTTGACCCCTCTAGCTTCAGATTATGTTTTGGCTCTCATTTTTATTCAACCACACAATTTTGGTATATTTCTGACCCAACCCCTTTCAATATATATGTAGGAAGTTAAGGTGCAGAAATTTGTTTCATATGCCATGTGGATACTTAATAGTAAATTTAACATTCTTAAGAGAAAATAAAATATGAAAAAGCAAGGAACAGATATATAAATGCAACCATTGAAAGAACTAATAGTCATTCATTTAGTACCTTGTTTTAACTATTATGTGAAATATATGTGAGTACGTTATAAATAATACAAAAATACACCAAAATCAAACATATATACTAGTTTCTAGTTTGAAATTGTCTGATGAATGCTTAAAATGACAGTTTATAAAAGAGGTGCCCAAACATACTCTCCGATGTAGAGGGTGTGATGCACTTCACAATTTAACCAGCAACTGCATTGAAGAGGGTCCTGTGGGGCTGTATCAAGTTTCCTGTTGATTTAATGGTGCTTATATATTACTGGCTTTTTTCATTTTATGTGGTGATCCTCACATGATGACATCTTTACTATGTATTTTTTAAATGCACACATTCTTATTTATACATTTATGTGGTTGAAGATAAGCAGTAGCAAAAATAAATTACTGTTCAAGATCATTACAAGTGACTTCATAAACAGCAATTAAAGTGGGTTTTTTTTTTTTTAGTATTTCTTTTCAGCTCATACTAAAACCTAAGTAATGTAGGATAATTGCCTTTATGTACTATATTAGAAAAACGAACAATGCAAAAGCAAGATACCATGTGAAATGCTTCATGATAGATTTAGGTGATGATTACCATTAGGAAAAATGATTATAATGTGGTTTTCTAATTTTTCAAAAATATATTTTCCCACTTATTAAACTATGTGCTGATAATAGAAATTTTAATTAATAAAATTTCACATGCATGTTGTACCTGCTTTAATCAGCACTTCCAAATCATTCTATGTGATTTTAGCACTAAATCTGTATTTTTTCCTACTTTGTATTATTTGTGTAGAGAGACTTGATGGAGGGTTTTAATAAAGACAATTTATGGTAAAATTTTGATCAGATATAGTTTTATTAAGTAATTTTTCTTATAGTGGAGCAGTCTGTTTTGTTAAGGAAAAAATAAAGCATGTAAAAAACAGCTTCTCTATAAATAAGCCCTATTTAACTTGTATTTTCAAACCTTAATGCCTTCCACAAGTATATATTTGCTGTCCCACAGATTCTGTAAAAAGTTTCTGGAATGATTTTCTAATGTATGTGCTCAATCATTAGAAATTAAGTATAACATTATTATTAATAAAATACAGAGGTCATTCTTTTCAATTAACATGTACCCTTTGAAGAAAAAGCTTTCTGCTACCCTTTGGAATTTTTCGTGGCCCATGAACAGTTCACTCCCTCTCCTCATTACAGGGTCCAAAATGTCTCACCTCATATACAAAGAGCTCCACTCTATAACTGAATAAACACTCCCTTAATGTTGTCCTCACCGAAATTGCCTTAAGTTGAGCTGTGTATACAGGATTCCAAGATCTGTATCTATTCATTCACTAGTTTTGATAAATAAGAACCAGTTTCTTTTCACTAATTGTTGAAACAGCTGATGAAAACATTTCCTAGCTTTCAGGATAGAAGACATTCATGCTGTGACAGTAGATGCACCGTGAGGGCTCAGAGAAGAGGAGGGAGTGATTCAGCCAGCCTGGCTTGTCAAGGAAGATTTTAGGAAGGGCATTTTAATTGGGTCATGAAGATAAAGGGGGCATCAATGGGCAGAGGAAAGGGAGGAGGAATTCTATGTAGAAGGAAACAGGTACACAAAGACAGGAAGCTGTGAAAAAGCACAGAATATTGAGGACCATTCAGTATTTTGTCTTAGATGACCATACCTCATGCAAAGAGTAGATAGGCAAGATCTAATTCTGGAGGACCTTGTTCATTATACCCAAAGTCTTGACGTTTATTCTTAGGTGTTAAACAGCCATTGAAGATTTTTTTCAGTTAGAAACTGAAAAAATGGCAGATGTATATTTTAGAAAGACAACTTTGTCACAGTGTGGCCTAGGTATAGGCAGTCTAAAAGAAGAAAAGGAAACAAATTTAAGAAGCAGAGTCAATAATACTTCAATTGGATATGAGCTGTGAAGTGCTGGGAAGAATTAAAAAAAATAACTTGAGTTTTGAAAAATGAGAATTAAACTACTTGAGTTCATTATTGATTAATAGCTAGGAGGTCTTGGGCTAATCACTTAACCTAAGATTCATTTTTTTTAATGAACTAGAAGGAAAAAATAACTAATAGGATTATTTTAGGAGTTATAAAATTATGCTTATAAAATGTTTAGCTCATTAATTTATTCAAAAAATATTTATTGAGTGCCTACTATGTACTAGGAACTTTGCTAGTAGATAAAATACCCAGCAGAAACTGATATCAGATACTTATCTTTATGAAACTCACTATCTAGGGGATATAGATACCAATTTAATAATCACATACATAAATGTAAAATTGTGGCTGTGACATTCAAAGGAGATATGAAAGTTTCTTTGAGAGCATAAAATAGAGACAGCAATGGCAGTAAGGTGGTTAACAAAGACTTGAGGATTTGAGTGAGTAGAAGTTAATCAGATAAAAAATAGGAGTGAAGGAGGGTATTTTTGTACTAAGTCAAATAACAAATATATACAAATAATAGTTATTAGAAAATACAGATGCATTGTTTCTGACTAGCTTTAGCTTATTTTATTTCCTATACCCTTGTAGCAAGAATTGATACATTAGTAGGGTAACATCTACAAATGGTCCTTATGTTTTGACTGATAATTGGAAGAAAACTGGTTTTATGAAAGCATACTTATTCATTACTCATGTTGTAGTGCTATGCAGTGTCTTTCATTTATTGACCATTTTGATTGATCATTTATCTCATATAATATTCACTGCTCATGGGCAAAGGTATCTTATTGTGGTCACTTTTCAGTGTTTATTGATATATATTACATTGTTATTAGAAGCAGATTGTCTGTGATTCTGAGTGTTTCTTTGTTTTCATCCATATTTCCTAAATCCTGTGTTATGAGATGCAGAATATGGCATTAAAATATACCTTTGAATCTTCTTAAAATATTTGTATTATTGGGGCAGCAAGTTTTGCCATAGTCCACCCACTGTGTGTGCTGGAATTGACTTAGATGACCATTACATTTTTTAATAGTTTATTATTATTATGGAAACATTACTTCTCCTCCTTTGTTAAGAAATCTTATGTGGCAACAGCCAGTTGCAGTTCTTTCATGAAGTCTTCCAACCAGACATCTTGTATAATATAAGGATAAAGATAGACCCTACTTCACAAGACTATTGAGAGGATTAAGTGACTTTAATAGATTAAAAGAGTGTCATATATGGTGGTGTTAGTCGTGTCTGACTCTTTGCAACCCCATGGACTCTACCCTCCAGTGTCCTTTATTCATGGGATTTTCCAGGTAACAATACTGGACTGGGTTGCCATTTCCTTCCCCAGGGGATCTTTCCAACCCAGGGATTGAGCTGGCATCTCTTGTATCTCCTGCATTGGCAGGCAGATTCTTTACCCCTGAGCCAAGTGTTCAATAAAAATTAGCTGTAAGAATTACAGGTCAGTTATGGGTCACTTACAGTTAACCCTTGAGCAACACATGTGTAATCCACCTGTAACTTGTAGTCAGCCCTCCATCCCTGCAGTTGCTCCAAATCCTGGGATTCAACCAATCATGGATTGTGTAGTACTGTAGTATTATCTATCGACACATATCTGTCTATGGATGGACCTGCGTAGTTGAAAACCATTTTGTTGAATGGTCAACTGTATCTTCATGTAACAAAAGACTTTTCTTTTATACAATCTTTACATTGTCAAGTATGCAAGTACCCTGATAAAACTGCTCGAAGGAAGAGGAATAGTTCCCTTAACACCTCACTCTATGTCCAGGTCTGCTCTGGTAGAGCCTCTGCTATGCTGTAGATACTGTAGACCTGCTCAGTTCAATTAGTAGTTGGCTCAGTTCATTGGCTGTAGACCTGCTCAGTCAATGACCAATCACAGACTGTTACTGAGGACCTAAAAGTGGCTATTCTGAAATAACATGTGCTATAAATGTAAAATACATATAGGATTTAGAAGACTTATTACAAAAGGAAAAATGTAAAATATCTCACTAAGAATGTTAATACTGATCACATGCTAAAATTATAATATTTTGGAATATATTGGGTTAAAATAAATAAAATATATTATTAAAATAAATTTCACATTTAAAAATCCTTTTAACATGGCTACAACTGCATTTAGAATTCCATATGTGGTTCACATTATATTCACATTATATTTCTACTTGACATCACTAGTCTGAAGGCCTTGAAAATGTGGGGCAATGTAGCTTTGTTTGGGCCTGGAATCAATTCTCTTATTCTAGTTACGTATGGCTCTACCAGAAATCTTATGTGCAACCATAATCTAAGCCTCTGAAATGGCCCCAACTCAAATGCGTTTTGTTGAGTTTTCTATTCACACATCCTGTAAAGCAGAAGGAAGGCCTCTTACAAGGTATTGATGTATGTCAACAGGCAAGTTTAAGTGCTGTGTTTTAGTAATAGGGCATATTTTAGGAGGTTTTAAACTGTGACATTCATGTATCTGCTTAATTCAGAGAGAGCAGAAAATCTACATGCCTATATTTAAAGCCATACTATCCTGTAAGTAAGTAAGTGTTAGTCGCTCAGTCGTGCCTGACTCTCTGCAACCCCATGGACTTCAGCCCACCAGGCTCCTCTGTCCATGAGATTTTCCAGGCAAGGATACTGGAGTGGGTTGCCATTTCCTTCTCCAGGGGATCTTCCCAACCCAGGGATCGAACCCTGTCTCCTGCACTGCACGCAGATTCTTTACCGACTGAGCTACAAGGGAAGCTGGATAAGCACAAATAGGAAAAAAAAATAATTTGTTAAATAAAAATATATTCATTTCTACAACTACTTTTGAAACAGAGGGGAGAATAAAATGAATATGTGGATGTTTTGTTAGGATAACGTCACTATGTAGAATTTTTTTCCGCTTGTGTTGTTTAACTGATTTCAAAGAGAAAGTTACTGACAAATAATTTGAATTTAAAAACTTTGCACACAAAACTAAATATCTTTAAGACATCATTATTATATATCTAGATATTGCTGTTCATTATTCTTATCTTAGATCCCAATGTAAAATATATATACTTAATCATTGAACACCCTTTGAGCCTAGTTAGTTGTTCTACATTTACTCCCAGATAAATAAGACTAGTAGGTACAGCTTAACTTTAAAACACAAAAACAGGAGATGTCCACGTGACCTAAAGTAGAGATGTTGTTTGATTCCTCTTTTTAACATGAAAATAGTTGAAGAAATCTAAGATGTGAATATGTTATTTCACTGAAGTTAACATTTTTTAAAAGGTATTACCTTTAAAAAGAGAAATTACCTTGGTAAAAATTAATATAGTCATTTTATGTTTGAGGTCATAAAAATTAGGGATCTATTGTCCTGCATTTAATTTTTCTTGTACCAGTATGACCATGGAAAAGTCAGTTTGTTTCTTTGGATCTCAGTTTTCTGGCATGCAAAATAAGTAGCTCAGGTTGAAAAATCCTCTCCACGTTCAATATTCTAAAATTTCAAGATTCTATTATGTTGGAATCAACTTCTGCTGTTGTAAAAGTATTGCTGTCTTACTGTGTATACTAAGGCATATTATATAACTTTCCAAAGCTTCAGATTTTTTCACCTATAAACTACAGCTTTATGTATTTTGGAGGGTGGAGCTTCATATGAATAGCTTTCAAACTGAGGTCTCTAGTTGACTTATCATTAATTCCAATTACTCATGATGGAAAATACCACTCAAATTGCATGATCATAGTATTTAAATTTAATGTGATACTATGGTAACAGTAAATATTATTGTGTTAGTTTTTAAATGATCATCAAATGTTATTTTGTAATACTAGCTTTTTAGTTTAACTTTGGTTAGAAATGTCCAATAAAGATTGTTGTTTTTTAGTAAATGAATCCTCTTACCTCCAAAATTGCCAGCACAGTTAGAAACTTGTCTTCAGATGTATTAGGCATTTTTAATTAAACTTTACATAATATACTTGGCCAATCATATACTTGGTAAACCCCCCCAAAAAAAAAGAAACTTGCCTTCAAATGATTATAATAAGGGAAACACATATTCATGTCTAGCAGTTTATATAATATTTTAAACACATTAATATAGTGTTCTGTCAAGTAGGTAGCTATTATTATCCCCATTTTACAGATGAGTATCTTGATACTCAAAAACAACTGTCCAAAATCACATTGAGTCAGACTCAAAATCAAGCTTTCTAACCCTAAGTCCAATATCCTATCAAAGACAGTACATTCTCATCATTATTTTTCATAGGAGATTTCATAATTACTTAGGTTATTAAGCCATCTGCTTACTATGCCTATAGTTTTTTTCAATACAGTTTCATCATTGTGATTAAGACATGTCTCCCTATGGAGTACACTATAGCATGTGAATGAAGGCTTTAGATTTCATTTCTATAAAGCCAACCTCTACCACTTTTTATCATCAACTTCATGGTATGGAGATTACCCTAAGGATTACCCATGATTAGGATTACCCATGATAAGAATTCCCTGAAATCCTTATCATGTTATTATTAAGTGATTTCAGAGTTTTAATGTTTTTGGGTAGTGTTAGATATTTTGTGTGATGAGGTATGTGCAGAGATCAGAAAATAACCATTTCAATTAATCTACGTTAAAGTATGGCTGATTAATGTTGAGGTTTGACAGAAAACAACAAAATTCTGTAAAGCAATTATCCTTAAATAAATTAAATTATAAAAGCTCTCATATGGCTATCTATAATATTATATTTACTTAAATTTGGTTTTATTTGTATATGGCTTTAAATAAGTGGTGCTGTAGGTGAAATTTAGAAATCTTTAACATAGAAGCCATAGTATTTATTAGTGAGTTTGCCATGCATCATTCAGAGCAGCTCTTACATAGCAATTAATCTTGGTGGCCTAGAGTGCACCAGTACTACCTAGTCTAACAAATAACAGTAATTATTGCAAACACAATTTATCAACATTTTCAGTTGTTAGATGTGCTTGAAGAGCTTTGACTACCTGAAGTTCCCAAAGTTAAAATGTTTGAAATGACAGGTCACCAGTCTTGTTAAATTATGTTCTCATTACAAAGTTATTATTTCAAGACACAGCCTAGTATGGTATAAAACCAAAGAGAATGATAATGTATATGTATATCTAATATATGGCAAACAACACTAAGAAATGTTGTAGAAAAAGTGGCAACAAGTAGTAGTAGAAATTTTAAGTAACACCTCAACTATTAAAAAAAATTAATTTGAGAAGAAAGAATGGAAGAAGGTAAAAAAGGAAAGAAAGACAGAAGGATGAAGAAGCTTCAACTGTGATCTATAATAATCTTAGAAAGTCTTAGAAAATTGGATCTTTGATTCTGAAATATGTTAAGACAAGATACAGAGGCTTGGGCAAATTACTGCCCCAAAATAGTATCTATTATTTTATTTATCCCAACTCCAACCAGTATCCTGGCTTTTATCCATGTATACATAAGCAGTAAAACTAATCTCTGTGATAGTAACAATAATGATTAAAGAACTGATATATGCACAGCTTAAATCTTAGCTCAAGAATCACCAACAGTTGTTAAATAATCACAGATTTAAAGAAAATAGCTGCCATAAATTGAATCTCCATTATTATATATGCATATCTTTCAAATATATTCTATCCAAGTAAAAAATGTTCCTCTAAAACTGTAATAACACAGAATATATGAAGAAATGTACAACTCACTAATAAAAGAGATAATACAAAGTAAAAATCAATAAAATATTTGGGTAGACATTTTACAAAAAAATATGAATGGAAGATAAACACATGAAAAGATGCTTGACATCATTAGTTGTTAGAGAAATGTAAATTATTACCAGTATGCTTCAATCACTATTCACCAAAATTGTTATAATAAAGAAGACAAATAATAACAACCATTAGCAAGAATAAGGAGAAACAAGAACTTGCATTCACTTCTGGTGGAAATGTGAAATGGTACAATCATTCTGGAAAACAGCTTTTCAGTTTCTTTAAAAGTTAAATATATATTTACTATATAACCCAGTAATTCCACTCTATTGTATTTATGTTAGAGGAAGAAAATATACATACACATAGGCATTTATGCAGCTATCTATGTAGCAGTACCTGTCTCCTGAGAAACCTGTATGCAGGTCAAGAAGTAAAAGAACTCTGTATGGGACAACTGATTGGTTCAGGATTGAGAAAGGAGTAGGACAGGACTGTCTTCTCTCACCTGTTTATTGAACCGATACAATGAGCACATCATGAGAAATGCTGGACTGGATGAGTTATAAGCTGGAATCAAGATAGGTGAGAAAAACATCAACAACCTCAGATATGTACCACTCTAATGGCAGGAAGTGAAGAGGAACTACAGAGCCTCTTGATGAAGATAAAGGAGGAGAGTGAAAGAGCAGGCTTTAAATTAAATATTTACCTCATAGTGGTTTTGATTTGCATTTCTCTGATAATGAGTGATGTTGAGCATCTTTTCATGTGTTTGTTAGCCATCTGTATGTCTTCTTTGGAGAAATGTCTATTTAGTTCTTTGGCCCATTTTTTGATTGGGTCATTTATTTTTCTGGAATTGAGCTGTAGGAGTTGCTTGTATATTTTTGAGATTAGTTGTTTGTCCATTGCTTCATTTGCTATTATTTTCTCCCATTCTGAAGGCTGCCTTTTCACCTTGCTAATAGTTTCCTTTGTTGTTCAGAAGCTTTTAAGTTTAATTAGGTCCCATTTGTTTATTTTTGCTTTTATTTCCAATATTCTGGGAGGTGGGTCATACAGGATCCTGCTGTGATGTATGTCGGAGAGTGTTTTGCCTATGTTCTCCTCTAGGAGTTTTATAGTTTCTGGTCTTACGTTTAGATCTTTAATCCATTTTTAGTTTATTTTTGTGTATGGTGTTAGAAAGTGTTCTAGTTTCATTCTTTTACAAGTGGTTGACCAGTTTTCCCAGCACCACTTGTTAAAGAGATTATCTTTAATCCATTGTATATTCTTGCCTCCTTTGTCAAAGATAAGGTGTCCATATGTGCGTGGATTTATCTCTGGGCTTTCTATTTTGTTCCATTGATCAATATTTCTGTCTTTGTGCCAGTACCATACTGTCTTGATAACTGTGGCTTTGTAATAGAGTCTGAAGTCAGGTAGGTTGATTCCTCCAGTTCCATTCTTCTTTCTCAAGATAGCTTTGGCAATTCGAGGTTTTTTGTATTTCCATACAAATTGTGAAATTATTTGTTCTAGCTCTGTGAAGAATACCGTTGGTACCTTGATAGGGATTGCATTGAATCTATAAATTGCTTTGGGTAGTATACTCATTTTCACTATATTGATTCTTCCAATCCATGAACATGGTATATTTCTCCATCTATTAGTGTCCTCTTTGATTTCTTTCACCAGTGTTTTATAGTTTTCTATATATAGGTCTTTAGTTTCTTTAGGTAGATACATTCCTAAGTATTTTATTCTTTCCGTTTCAATGGTGAATGGAATTGTTTCCTTAATTTCTCTTTCAGTTTTCTCATTATTAGTGTATAGGAATGCAAGGGATTTCTGTGTGTTGATTTTATATCCTGCAACTTTACTATAATCATTGATTAGTTCTAGTAATTTTCTGGTGGAGTCTTTAGGGTTTTCTATGTAAAGGATCATGTCATCTGCAAACAGTGAGAGTTTTACTTCTTCTTTTCCAATTTGGATTCCTTTTATTTCTTTTTCTGCTCTGATTGCTGTGGCCAAAACTTCCAAAACTATGTTGAATAGTAATGGTGAAAGTGGGCACCCTTGTCTTGTTCCTGACTTTAGGGGAAATGCTTTCAATTTTTCACCATTGAGGATAATGTTTGCTGTGGGTTTGTCATATATAGCTTTTATTATGTTGAGGTATGTTCCTTCTATTCCTGCTTTCTGGAGAGTTTTTATCATAAATGGATGTTGAATTTTGTCAAAGGCTTTCTCTGCATCTATTGAGATAATCATATGGTTTTTGTTTTTCAATTTGTTAATGTGGTGTATAACATTCACGCCAGTCAGAATGGCTGTGATCCAAAAGTCTACAAGCAATAAATGCTGGAGAGGGTGTGGAGAAAAGGGAACTCTCTTACACTGTTGGTGGGAATGCAAACTAGTACAGCCACTATGAAGAACAGTGTGGAGATTACTTAAAAAACTGGAAATAGAACTGCCTTATGATCCAGCAATCCCACTGCTGGGCATACACACTGAGGAAACCAGAAGGGAAAGAGACACGTGTACCCCAATGTTCATCGCAGCACTGTTTATAATAGCCAGGACATGGAAGCAACCTAGATGCCCATCAGCAGATGAATGGATAAGAAAGCTGTGGTACATATACACAATGGAGTATTACTCAGCCATTAAAAAGAACACATTTGAATCAGTTCTAATGAGATGGATGAAACTGGAACCTATTATACATAGTGAAGTAAGCCAGAAAGAAAAACACCAATACAGTATACTAACACATATATATGGAATTTAGAAAGATGGTAACAATAACCCTGTGTACGAGACAGCAAAAGAGACACCGATGTATAGATCAGTCTTATGGACTCTGTGGGAGAGGGAGAGGGTGGGGAGATTTGAGAGAATAGCATTGAAACATGTATAATATCATGTATGAAACGAGTCGCCAGTCCAGGTTCAATGCACGGTACTGGATGCTTGGGGCTGGTGCACTGGGACGACCCAGAGGGAGGGTATGGGGAGGGAGGAGGGAGGAGGGTTCAGGATGGGGAACACACGTATACCTGTGGTGGATTCATTTCGATATTTGGAAAAACTAATACAATATTGTAAAGTTTAAAAATAAAATAAAATTAAAAGTAAAAAAAAAAATTAAATATTTAAAAGAAAACTAAGTTTATGGTATCCAGGCTCCATTACTTCATGGCAAATAGAAGGAAAAGGAGGAAGTAGGGACCAATTTCCTCTTCTTGGGCTCTAAAATCACTGCAGACAGTGACTGCAGCCATGAAATCAGAAGACAGTTGCTTCTTGGCAGGAAAGCTATGACAAACCTAGACAGTGTGTTGAAAAGCAGACATTACTCTACTGACCAAGATCCATAAAGTCAAGGCCGTGGTCTCCCCAGTGGTCACGTACAGTTGTGAGAGCTGGATGGTAAATAAGACAGCGCCAAAGAATTGATGCCTACAAACTGTGGTGCTGGAGAAGACTGCTGAGAGTCCTTTGGACAGCAAGGAAATCAAACCAGTCAATCTTAAGGGAAATCAATCCTGAATACTCATTGGAAGGACTGATGCTGAAGCTGAAGCTCCAGTATTTTGGTCACCTGATGCAAACAGCTGACTCATTGGAAAAGTATCTGATGCTGGGAAAGATTGAGGCAGAAAGAGAAGAGGGCTTCAGAGGATGAGATGGCTGAATGGCATCACTGATGCAAAGAACATGAACTTGGGCAGACTTCGGGTAATGGTGAGGGGCAGGGAGGCCTGGCATGCTGCAGTCCATGGGGTCGCAAGGAGTTGGACGTGAGTGGGTGACTGAGCAACAACAGCGACGTAGTGGCAGTATCTATAACAACCGGAAGTTAAATCAGCTCCAATGTCCATCAACTGCTGAATGGATAAATGCTACATAACCAGAGTACTATTCAACAATAAAAAGGAATGAAATACTGACATATGCTGCAACACAAGTGGGCCACAAAACATTTTGTTAGTGAAAGAAGCCAGATATTTTGTAATTCCATTTATACGAAATGTCCAGAAAAGGTGAATTGATAAAAGCAGGAATATTAGTGGTTGCCTGAGGCCAGAGGTAGGAAAGAGCTGTGACTGCAAATGGGCAAAAGGGAAATTTTGGAGTGATGGAATGTTCTAAAATCGGATTGTGGTAGTGATTTTACAGCTCTAAATTTTCTAAAAACACTGAATTGTACACTTAAATAGTACTCTTAACTTGGGTGAATTTTATGGAATACACGTTATACCTTTATGCAGTTGTGGGGAAAGAGACACGTGTACCCCAATGTTCATCGCAGCACTGTTTATAATAGCCAGGACATGGAAGCAACCTAGATGCCCATCAGCAGATGAATGGATAAGAAAGCTGTGGTACATATACACAATGGAGTATTACTCAGCCATTAAAAAGAATACATTTGAATCAGTTCCAATGAGATGGATGAAACTGGAACCTATTATACAGAGTGAAGTAAGCCAGAAAGAAAAACACCAATACAATATACTAACGCATATATATGGAATTTAGAAAGATGCTAACAATAACCCTGTGTACGAGACAGCAAAAGAGACACTGATGTATAGATCAGTCTTGTGGACTCTGTGGGAGAGGGAGAGGGTGGGGAGATTTGGGAGAATGGCATTGAAACATGTATAATATGATGTATGAAACGAGTCGCCAGTCCAGGTTCGATGCACGATACTGGATGCTTAGGGCTGGTGCACTGGGACGACCCAGAGGGAGGGTATGGGGAGGGAGGAGGGAGGAGGGTTCAGGATGGGGAACACAGGTATACCTGTGGTGGATTCATTTCGATATTTGGAAAAACTAATACAATATTGTAAAGTTTAAAAATAAAATTAAAAATAAAAAAAAGAAAAGAGGCTTAAAAAATGGTGATACCACATAGTACATTTCTTATGTCAGTGGAACCAAAGTTGGAAATGGTACTGCTAGTACACATTGTAGTGACACTCCATGTGAATGGCTTAAAGCAGAGTGAGGGCCTGAAACTCCAATTCTAAGTGTGAAGAATTCCAAGTAAGAACACCAGAATAGCAGAGAACTTTGACAGTAGTCCATGGGGTTCACTCCATGGTTCATACAAACACACATGTAGGTGAGACAATGAAATGCATGTCATGTGACTAGTAAAGTACACACGCTGTCCAGCATTCTGAAACTTTTCAAAATGATTTCAGATAAATTGTGTACTTTATATATAAACAGTGAGTAGACAAAATATACATTGTTTCAACAAAATTTACAAGCAGTTCTCATAGAGCTATAATAATAAAGGATAGGAAAGAATAAAATTAATGTTTTATGTCTAGTATTGAACATTTAAAAATTATGTTTTATGTCTCCAGCTAGAATATAAGATATTTGAGGCCAGCACTCAAGCATAAATCATTTACCTTTGTATTCTTAAAAGAATCTACTGTTACTATAAATCCAAGTGGCCAGTAGCTGTCCTATATATGATAGTTATTGAATAGTGATTATTAAACAGGCAGGAGAAGCTCTCTGTGACTGACTCTGGCTCTCAGTTCAACATTCGTCTTTGAAATCTAACAGGAGACAGACAAAGACTGAAAAACATGGAGTATTTAATTGTTCATGGCTTAAGAGCTGGCAAAACAGGAATTGATACCCAATAATACTGTGTCAAATTGAGTTTCTCAATTCTTTAAATCACCTCACATTTATAGCCCTTGGTTATAAAGGTTCACTTACTGATATTCTGAACTCCTTTCAGCCATGTTAATCATTTCTCCTCAAGATTGGCTCTACCATTCTTTTCTCACTGGTACAACCTTGTTCACTGGTTACATGAATTATTTTGTAAAATGACTATGGTATCTTAATACAGTCTTGCAAGCATGGATATCTCCAGGATGCATCAAATTATACTTAAATAAATTGCATGTACAATTCTGAACTAAGAACAAGTACTCAAAAATACATTTATAACTAGTGAATATAGAATACTTATTTTTAAGATTAATGACTTTATCTGTATAAAGTCCTCTACAACTATTATTTTTATAATCAGGTTTATATATATATAACAAAGAATGAGAAAACTGTTAATAGTGGTTATATCTGGGTAACCAAATGAAAGTAATTTTTTAACCTATTTTTTAATTTCTATGATTACCATATATTCTTTGTTTTAGAAAAAAATACACATAATTAAAAGAAGAAAATAGTTTATTCCTCTGGAAGCTCAATTAGCACATAGAACACAAATTTCCATTTTTTGGAGCCAGTGGCTCTCTTTTTTTCTACTCAGCTATTTCAATTAATTTGAAAGCTCTTTTAGCTCACTCAAAACTGTACGAATTGCTAAAATTTATACCTCATACATTTCTATTGCTATGAAAATCCGACCAACGGCATCTTTGGGGATCTAATATTATTTAGCTGACACTGCTGTCCTTTGGATTATCTATGTACTTGTTAAGTAAGGCAAGCCTTTGGCATTTCTTAGAACTATTTGAAGAACTGAAGAAGCTTATTAAGAAAATGAGTTTGTGCTTTTTTATTCTCTGTAAATAATAAGAGATTTGCTGTAGGCGTCAAGCCTTAAAAGTGTTATGGTGACCCTTTTCTAAACAAGGCATAAATTGGCCTTCAACAGTATGTAACTTAGGATCAATTCCAACTTCACAATTCATTTCCTTTTATGTCTGTTTTAGTGTGTTGTGTTTCTAATTGAGAGCCAAATTTTGATTTTATTTAAAATCAAACAATGTAGATCAAAAAGCTGAGCTGTTCTAAAACCAGAACTATGTTTTATGTCATACTTTGTGGGCTACCAACTTGCTTGGAGAATCCCAGGGACGGGGGAGCCTGGTGGGCTGCCGTCTATGGGATCGCACAGAGTCGGACATGACTGAAGTGACTTAGCAGCAGCAGCAGCAGCTAGTTTTTAACTATGTAAATGGTCTTCTAAATGACAGAAAAATTGCAGATTAGGTAGGTTGAAAAATAAATCATCAAAATTATAAGCTCCAATTAATCATGCAAATTATGTTGAACATTTTGTTAATAAAACAGTTTTTATAGTTTCCAGTTTAAGCTTTACATTATCCTATGCTTATAAGATTATAATGGTTTATATTACCATGAACCTAGTGTTCTTAATGCTTACATATGTATTGTATCTATGTATTAGTAATTCTCAAAAAGTTAAAGAAAGTACCTTCAGAAAACATATTCTATAGGTGCATAATACTCCATCAGGTTATTAAGAAATTTTTCCATTCTAACTGCTAATCTCACTCAGTTGTATAGAAAGCTATATGTGAAATGCAGTAGCCAATTTGCATTTAATTAGAAATTAATGAATTATATTTAGAAATATATGTTTCATATTGTCCCATACTATATTCTAGAGTAAGTATCAATACATAATACAATGAATTTAACTTGATTTGGGGGCACTTTTTTTAAATTAAGGGGATTTAGATCATAAGTTTATTATTTCTCATAGCACTTTTAGCATCATTTGAAAACATTTTATTTCCAGATTTCTTCAGAGGATGTCAAAGAGTTTATAGACATTAATAATTTAACTGCAGTTCTAAGGCCCCTGCAAAACAAGATAAGAAATGTTGTTTTATCATCAGGTTATTTGGTTAAGATTCATATTTGCCTCTAAGGTACTTTTTATAATATCATAATTAAATATACTGTATCTCTTTATCATTCATTTATTCTAAGTTTATTGAGTATCTAGTAAATTTCTGACACTTCAGCTTATGTATAGACAGCAAATAAATCAGCAAAGATATCCTCACCCTTGGAATTCATAGCCTATTAATATTAAATATATGAAAATGAGTCTTTTCCTAAAAGAAAATTATATGAATGGTAAATGGCAAAACTATGAGGCCATGATTGGTAAAAAAAATAAAAAAACAAACTAATTTCCATATAGCTCTTCTTACTATCCTCTTTAAATTAAGCAAGATTAAGGTATTTCTCTTTAAAAAACACCTCACAAAAAAAAAAAAAACAACCTCACACTCGAGATATACCAAAAAAAAAAAAAAACCTCCAAAGTAAAATAAAAATTGAGTTAACAGCAGTGTCCTAATTTAATAATCATGATCCCTGTGATGTTTTTGGTTCACCTCTCTTTGAGTATCTTCCAGTCTGTCAGACTCACCACATCCCAAGTGAAGTCATCAATCTGTCACCCAAATGACTTATCTTCCATTGTTTCTGTTTCTTTAAATGGCACTGCAGTCCACCTCACTAATGAGGAAAAATATCTAAGATTTTTATCTCCTCTCTCATCCTCATTTTTTAAATTCAATCTATTGCCAGTTATTTCTAATTCTAGTTGATAAATATCTTTTGATTTTGTCTGTTTTCCATTATCCTAATTGCCATCATCTATGCTACCTCCTCTTATTTAAGGGCATCAACACTTTCCCATCTGGTTTTCCCTGTATAGCCAGATATTTCTGCAATCCAAGTTTGACCATGTCACTTCCCTTTTCTCCTATTTCCCTTTGACACTTGTAATAAAAGCCCACCAGGCATGACATGACTGGGGCCCCCCTAACCTACTTCTCTCCCAGTCTCATTCATCCCTTGGCTTGACCTATGCTCCCAGTGCCCCAGCCATACTTAACCTCTTTCTGCAGTCCCAGTTAACCAAGTTCTCTTTTGCCTTCCTCAAACCACTTAATAAACTGTTATCTGAATCACATGTATAACACGTTCAAATTTTCCTCCTGTCTTCCAGCCCTCTAACCCTTCACTCTTAATAAGTAGAATTTATACTCATTTTTCAAATCTGAGATTTAAAATCTTTTAAAGGAGGTCGTTGGCTTCCCAAACGAAGTGGTTGGTAAAGAAACCTCTTCCAGATGCAGGAGACAAAAGAGACACAATTTTGATCCCTGGGTCAGGAAGATCCTCTGGAGGAGGGCATGGCAACCCACTCCAGTATTCTTGCCTGGAGAATCCTAAGGACAGAGGAGATTGGCTGGCTACAGTCCATAGGGTCACAAAGACTAGAAGATGATTGAAGCAGCTTATCTCTCTCTTTCTCTCTCTCTCACACACACACATACACACACAGAAGGTTTTATCCATCTGCTTCACACCCACACACAAATACACACTTACCTTGAGTCTATTCCCACTCTTATGACATTTAGGATATATGATTATTTGTTTCATATCCATCTACTCTGGTAAGGACCAAATCTGAATCCTATAATATAAAAGAGTTTGCACACTATAGATGCACAGTAAATTTTGTTGAATGCAAATGAAAGTATCTGAGAGGTAGTTTAAAATTTTTCACAGTGATTTCCAGCAGAGAAAGGAAAAAAAAATTAAAAAGATAAATCTTCACAAAGTTTTTCATAAGAATGTATTTAATCTCTTCACTGTTACTTATAGATTGAGTATTAAATACATTTTAAATAGGATCCTTACAATATTCATATATATATGTTGTGAGCTTGAAGCGGAAAATGCCTTCAAAACCCATTATTGGTAATTTTATGATTTGTATTTTAGTTGTAAATGCTGTGGCATGGTGTAAGTAGCTGAGAAAAGCAGTCTCTGGCAAATGGAATGGTTAAGAATGTAAAGAAAATAAAAATTTGATTTAAAAAATAACTACCAATATTAATAAAAATCCAAATGTAATTCTTACAAATATGGTAAATAAAAATGGGTTTTGAAGCTTAGACTTTATATCTCCTTTGATTCATGAACTAATTTTCAAAGCTGAGTTATAAGCTTTAGTTTATATTGTACCTCAGGCACAGGCAGACTCATACAATAGCTGTACTTCAAGTGTCACTATAATATAGTAAATGTAATAAAATTACATTTAAATAATGTAAAAAATCTAATTTAAACAGGGGAAAATGAAATTTAAAGTTGAAGTTAATGCCTTTTTTGGCTCCCGATGTTGTCCTTTCCTGCCACAGACCTATACTGGTGCCGCTAGCTTTTTCGTTTTAATATTTGGTAATACAGTACAGCTCTAGAGAAATATATAAGTATTTAGCCACTCTGCTCTAGATAAGAAATTATCATCTGACAAACAGCTTTAAACAAGGTGGCATGTATGTCATTTGTTAAGGATAAAATTGGCATTTAGTTACCACCAACATATAAATTCCTGACTTCTCCATGAAGTTGTATTTATTTTTTTTAAGTGAATTGTGTTTTATAGCACACTGACTGGACTGTTAAACTTTTAGAAGCAGAATGGGATAAATTTTTTTTAAGTTAAGAAGTAACTGGAATAGAATATTTTTAGCAATGCTATTTAAATATTAGAAAACTATAGTGAATTTTTTAAATAGAAAAGTAGCAAGTTTAGTGCAAGTGTTCTAGTAAAAAAAAGTGTTTTACTTTCTTTTTAACATTTCAGTCTCCAGTTTCCTCATTTATAATACAGAAATAATATTATTATTCTCACAGGAGTTGTGTGAGAACCAAATGAATTATTGTATATAAAGGATGTACAACATTATTTGACACATGCAACCTAGATAGCATATTGAAAAGCAGAGACATTACTTTGCCAACAAAGGTCCATCTAGTCAAGGCTATGGTTTTTCCAGTGGTCATGTATGGATGTAAGAGTTGGACTGTGAAGAAAGCTGAGCGCTGAAGAATTGATGCTTTTGAACTGTGGTGTTGGAGAAGACTCTTGAGAGTCCCTTGGACTGCAAGGAGATCCAACCAGTCCATTCTGAAGGAGATCAGCCCTGGGATTTCTTTGGAAGGAATGATGCTAAAGCTGAAACTCCAGTACTCTGGCCACCTCATGTGAAGAGTTGACTCATTGGAAAAGACCCTGATGCTGGGAGGGATTGGGGGCAGGAGGAGAAGGGGACGACAGAGAATGAGATGGCTGGATGACATCACTGACTCGATGGACGTGAGTCTGAGTGAACTCCGGGAGTTGGTGATGGACAGGGAGGCCTGGCATGCTGCGATTCATGGGGTTGCAAAGAGTCGGACATGACTGAGCGACTGAACTGAACTGAACTGAAAGAGTATCTATACACATTAGCTAGCATCATCATATTCACATTATTTAAAAATATATTTAGGGAGTTCATGTAAATGAAATTTTCCTTAAGTAGACAGAGGATCTAAAATTATCAGGGTTTTTATGGCTTATTGGAGAAGGCAATGGCAACCCTCCCCACTACTCTTGCTTGGAAAATCCCATGGACAGAGGAGCCTGGTGGGCTGCAGTCCATGGGGTCGCTGAGAGTCGGACACGACTGAAGCGACTTAGCAGCACCAACAGCAGTATGGCTCATGCTGCTGCTGGTGACAAGTGCTCAGTCATGACTGACTCTTTGCAACCCCATGGACTGTGGCCCGCCAGGCTCCTCTGTCCATGGGATTCTCCATGCAAGAATACTGGAGTGGGTTGCCATTCGCTTACTCCAGGGGATCTTCTTGACCCAAGGATTGAACCTGGGTCTCCTACATTGCAAGTGGATTCTTTACTGCCTGAGCCATCAAGAAAGCCCAAAATTTATAAAACATTGCACTAATTTACTTTAAAATTGAAAAATTTAAACACTTTATTCCCAGAAATGTGAATTTTTACTTTATCATTGTATTGAAGTCTAATTAAGAAACCCTGTAAAGCACATTTGTAAATGCTCCCCTCTCCCTCTACAAAACACAGTTTTAAATGAGTACATATTTTTTTCCTGCTGAGCATGAGTTTTGGTGCTGTAAGTGCTAGAAGCTGTATATATCGGATGCGTGAATGGGTTATTCTGTGAAGCTGAGTCACGGGCTGTGAAAACAGACTACCCTTCAGCTATCATATATCACTATTTCTCATTTTATTTTAAACAGAATCTTAAGTACTTACCAATCTTCTGACTTACAATACAGTTTTAGACTCTGCTCTGCAAGTGATATAAGTATTTACTTCAGCTCCATAAGTTTGATTGGTTACAGCCTCAACCCATTTGTCTCTATCTGTTTTCAGAATTGCTGTATGCCTTCTGAATTGCAGTATATATCTACTTGTATTTCATTGTCTGATACAAGTAAACAATGATGAACAGAAATTATTGATTTTTTCATGTTGCAAAAAAATTCTTTACCTTACAAATAAACCCACATTAATGTCATTATTATTCTATTAGGGATGCCCTCTGATTCATTAAAAATACAATTTATTTAATACCACGTGTAGTATATACAACATACCAGGGCTTCCCTGGTGGCTCTGATGGTAAAGAATCCACCTGTAATGCAGAAGACCTGAATTCGATCCCTAGGTTGGGAAGATCCCCTGGAGGAAGGCATGGCAACCCACTCCAGTTATCTTGCCTGGAGAATTTCCATGGACAGAGATGCCTGACAGGTTGCGTCCGTGGGGTCACAAAGAGTTGGACATGACTGAGTGATTAACCACAGAACCGCATGTATACAATATAGGGCTTCCCAGGTGGCACTAGTGGTAAAGAACCTGACTGCCATTGCAGGAGACATAAGAGACACAGACTCAATCCCTGAGTTGGAAAGATCCCCTGGAGGAGGGCATGGCAACCCATAGCAGTAGCCTTACCTGGAGAATCCCATGGACAGAGGAGCCTGGTGGACTCAGTCCACAGGGGTCACACAGAATCAGACATGACTGAAGCGACTTAGTACACATGCATACACAGCATCAAGGTATATTGTTTAGGTATTGAATTCCTAATTAACATGAAAATAAATATGACTATTTTCCCAATTCCAGAAATGTTAGATTTTTAGGTAATTGCAAATGTTCAGATTTTCATTAAATTATTCATTTGTGAATATCAATCAATTGTGTAAACAAACATTAGCTTTAATACTCATCTGCATTAGATTATATGACTATTTTAGGTTTTTGATAATTTAACCATAAGTATGTGTCTTTTCTTTCTTTCTTTTTTTTTTTTTTTTTTAGTATGTGTCTTTTCTGAGTGCACAGTTTTCTTTAAAACATTAAAATAGATTTGGCTTATTTAGAAGCTCTGAGATACTTGGCGTGAAGGATTTGTTCTTTAGACACATACAAAAATGGCAGTTGTGTCGGAGATAGGATATGAAAGTGATAAACTTAAGCCTGTGTACCACATTAGTATTAAGAGTTGCTGGGATCTTAAAACATATAAGAACAGGTCAAAATTAAAATACATAACTTGAGGGAGAGGAGCAAAATTTGTTCAAATGTGAGTATATAATTTCTTTAGCTGTTCAAGTGCATCATGGTATTCTTTAGAAATTTTTGTATTAATCTCTGAAAATGACAGGTGTCGAGGGTCTTGTGTGATGCACATTCAGAAAAGTTTCGGTCAATAGGTCACATTGCTGGGATGTGTTAGTCAGTAACCCTGTCTCCTGTGGAATTCGCCTTGTTTGAAGTGTTTCCAAAGCAATATATTTGTGTAATGCACATCATTTAAACAATGTGTTTGAGAACAGCTTTACATGGAAAAAAGCTAAGAGAATGCTTTACGATTCAAAAAAAAAAAATCTGTTGCTCCTTTTGAACACAATGAAACCCCTCAAAGTACATTGGAGATACATAGTAAGACAGAGAACATGAATTCAGGATCATATTAAATAATTAAACATTTAGGACTTAAAAACCCTTTGTTATTAATGTTTAGCTCATTTAAAATACAAGTTCAGTTTATTCATTTTTTAAAGATAAGTATCATTTTAATGTTATTTCTTAAATGAGAAAAGTTTACTCTTAAAACATGTTATATTTTTAAAATGTTTTAAAATACTGTCTGATAAAAGGTTTCAAGTTTTATTTTATAACCATCAAATAATGTATCTATTTTCTACTGTAATTAAATTTTGAGATCAAATAAAAATGGAAAATATTGATAACCATAGGTTATCCACAGCAGAATGTGGGAAGAACTTTAATCCTTGCTCTTTCAAGTGATACTATGGAGAAATAATAGACTTTCAGAATGATCTCTTGACATACTTGTATCTTCATAAAACTTTAGACTTAGAAGTTGGGCAAAAGTGAAAGTGAAGTCGCTCAGTCGTGTCCGACTCTTAGGGATCCCATTGACTGTAGCCTACCAGGCTCCTCAGTCTGTGGAATTTTCCAGACAAGAGTACTGGAGTGGGTATGAAACAAATATATTGGGTTTAAAGTGGTCAGATTGGGTGTGAATTTTACCTTAACTAGTGAATAGCTTTTGATCTTGAACTAGTGATTTAACCTCTCTGATCCTCAAGTTATTGTTTGATGAAATAAGTATCGTACCCTCTACTCCAAGGGAGTGGAGGAATTAAATAAGTATAAAATGCCCAGCAATCTATGCAGTACACAGTCATTAAATGGTTGAACCTTGTTCTTATCACCAAGAAAAGAAGTCTACTTCTCTCATCCTTCTTTCACTTATTTATTCATTTTATTCTGCTTTAATTTTTGAACTTAACAAAACAAATATATTCGGTGTCCTCTTTGAGCTTACAACCCAATGAAGGAGAAAGGTACATCATATACCTAGCAATATTTGACTTATGAGAGTAGCTTCCCAGGTGGCACATTTGGTAAAGAATATGCCTGCCAATGCAGGAGATCCTAGAGATGCAGGTTTGATCCCTGGATTGGGAAGATGCCTGAGGAAGGAAATGGCAACCCACTCCAGTATTCTTGCCTGGAAAATTCCATGACAGAGGAGCCTGCTGGGCTACAGTCCATGGGGTTGCAGAGTTGGACATGACTGAGAACAGACAGACACACATGCACACAGTAGCTTAGTACATAAATAGAAATAGTAGGTAATTTCAAGTTGCAGTATATGCTCTAGATAAAAACAACAAGGTAAATTTGAGAAAATGATATTTAACCTAAGACTGAAAGATGATTAGGAGCTATCCAGGAGAAAAATGGTAACATGAGAGGAGTGTTTGGGTGCCAATCAAGAGTTCAATTTGGACATGAAATATCTGTATAAAATCCAGTGGCAACATTAAATAAGAACTTTATTCAGTTCAGTCACATAGTCATGTCCAACTCTTTGCAACCCCATGGACTGCAGCATGCCAGGCTTCCCTGTCCATCACCAACTCCTGGAACTTGCTCAAACTCATGTCTATTTAGTTGGTGATGCCATCCATCCAACCCTCTCCTCCTCTGTTGTCCCCTTCTCCCACCTTCAGTCTTTCCCACCATCAGGTACTTTTCCACTGAGTCTTTTCTAATGGGTCCCAGCATCAGGGTCTTTTTCAATAAAGCCGTTTATGATATAATCTATTAGAAGTCTATAAGTCTGTTAGTCATTATATGAACAAATCCTAAATCTTTTCCCTGGGAAAACTTTTATTCCTGCTTTGTTAAATTTTGAATCCCAATTTTGGCTGTATATTTGCCATTGATTTGTAGTGTTATGCCAACAAAGGTCCGTCTAGTCAAGGCTATGGTTTTTCCAGTGGTCATGTATGAATGTGACAGTTGGACTGTGAAGAAAGCTGAGCGCTGAAGAATTGATGCTTTTGAACTGTGGTGTTGGAGAAGACTCTTGAGAGTCCCTTGGACTGCAAGGAGATCCAACCAGTCAATTCTAAAGGAGATCAGCCCTGGGATTTCTTTGGAAGGAATGATGCTGAAGCTGAAACTCCAATACTTTGGCCACCTCATGCGAAGAGTTGACTCATTGGAAAAGACTCTGATGCTGGGAGGGATTGGGGGCAGGAGGAGAAGGGGACAACAGAGAATGAGATGGCTGGATGGCATCACCAACTTGATGGACATGATTTTGAGTGAACTCCGGGAGATGGTGATGGACAGGGAGGCCTGGCGTGCTGCTATTCATGGGGTTGCAAAGAGTCGGACATGACTGAGTGACTAAACTGAACCTAGGTTATACCTGACTTTCTTAAACCAGAATAATACATTTAATGTAATTATTAATCTTCTGCATTCCCTATTTCTCTTCCATAAACTGAAATCCTATTTCCTTCAGCCTTTTTTTTTTTTTTTTTGAACCCCATTGTAGCTTCAGTCATCTCTGGTTCTTTCTGATAACCTAAATTTTAATCTTTTTTCAGTTATCCTTCATATGAATAAAGTTCTCAGCAAATGTTGTATCCTGTAAAAGTTTAGTTTTTATAAAGCACAGTAGATGGGACATTTCCTGGTGTTGATATTTGGTATTCTTTCCATCTATATAATAATCATAGGCAAGCTTTTAATACCATATTGTCATAGTTATGTACAGGTCAGATCATTTTGATTTCTTCGAGCTGTTTACCTTTATGATATATTTCTTCTTTTTCACTTTTCTTTCAAATGTGATATTGCTAGTATACCAGTTGAACTTCTTCCTTGAGACACCATCCTATAAACTTCAGATTGATAGTGAACCACTATTTCAAACCAGTGGCTCACCATGTTAGCCACATAACACTTGTAAAAAATCTTATTGGCTGAGTAATATTCCATTGTGTATATGTACCACAACTTTCTCATCCATTCGTCTGCCGATGGATATCTAGGTTGCTTCCATGTCCTAGCTGTTGTAAACAGTGCTGCAATGAACATTGGGGTACATGTGTCTCTTTCAATTCTGGTTTCCTTGGGGTATATGCCCAGCAGTGGGATTGCTGGGTGCTATGGCAGTTAGGTGTTTGTGTGTGTGGAGGCTGGGGGCGGGGGGCGGGGGTTAGGGGTAGGGGGACACATGTATACACATGGCTGATTCATGTCAATGTATGGCAAAAATTACCACAATATTGTAAGGTAATTAGGCTTCAATTGTAATAGATAATTTTAAAAATAAGATAAAATAAAAAAATAAACAAACAAAAAAATCTATTGGCAAGACAGTCAGATAAAATTGAGTAACAGGATTCACACATATCTGGGTATATTATGTTTCCTGACTCCAAGTCATTTGTAAATGCACTTCTGTGTCATGTAAAGAAGTTGTGTTTGGGTGCTTCATAAAATCCTTAAGAGAATATTTCATGTTAAGTGTATTAGAGGTTTATAATTTGATTTGTTGTCATATGATCTATTCCAGTGACTTCTCTAAGAAAGTTATGCTTACTTTTGAATCCAGAGCAGTATCTCTTTAAGATGATCAGTTAAGTCTTAGATAAAGCCTGCTTTCTAGTTGTTCACATTTTACCTCTGTCACAGTTTTGAGAGATGTAGTTGAAGGCAAAGGTGTGGATGAGGATATTGTTTAAGTACGCTGCAGTGTGTGTTATCTTGCTAATCTGACTCCGAAGAGCTTTTAAAAGTGATCCTTAATAAATCCCTTTGGAATTTTTGCTTGGTTTCTACTTCTTCATCACAGAAAGTAAACACGTTAGTTGTATGATAACTTTGAAAATATGATAAAAGCCTTTGCCATTTTTGTAAGTTTAAGAGACTTATGTTAACTGACTTCTTTATAATACTTTTTGAGCTAATTAAACCATTTAATAAACAAACTGCCTTAAAAATGCTTGTCCATTTATTTAAAAAAATAAATATTTAGCTTCTGTTATCTTTGGAAGTCTCTGAAATAGTTCCAGAAGAAGAAAACTAAGTCCAAATTCCCTTGGGTGATTTGAAATCTGGCTGAGCAAGAGTATACATCAGAGATGTTGTATGCTAAGTCACTACAGTTGTGTCTGGCTCTTTGCAGCCCTATGGACTATAGCCCACCAGGCTCCTCTGTCCATGGGACTCTCTAGGCAAGAATACTGGAGTGGGTTGCCATTTCCTTCTCCAGGGGATCTTCCTAATCCAGGGATTGAACCTGAATTTCTTACGTCTGCTGCGTTGGCAGACAGGTCCTTTACCACTAGTGCCAGCTGGAAAGCCCTACACATAGGAATGCTCAAGGATGTTAACTCTAATCAATACAAAGGCAACTGCAGCTTTGAATATGAAGCAATACTGGAGATCATCCATCCCAAGTTCTTATACATGTCTTATAACTAAGAAGTTGCCATTTTGTCAAAAACTAGTCAGTGGTAGAACTGGGAGAGAACCAGGGACCCTCATTTTAGAGGCAGACCATGTGTAAATCATGCTTAGTTATTGGCTGAGTGGTTAGCTTGTGCTTTTAGTCCTCTGACTTTCTAATTTACTGCAAGTATAATATGGGTGTTATCTCTTCTTCACTGAAACAGCACGTAAAGTCTCCTACCACAGAGTCTGGTATATTGTAGGTGTTTAGGAAATACATTTTTTTTTCTCCCCAATTCCTTTCTCCTCCATCACATTGCCACTATCTCTTCAAAAGCAAAATACAGTGAAACAGAGTTTTACATTATTTCCACAAACACTGAGCTCTTTTTTTAGAAGGCAAGACCTGTGTCAGATGCCAGGGATTTAAAATTGAATAAGAAAGCTATTGGTGTTGGAGAAGACTCTTGAGAGTCCCTTGGACTACAAGGAGATCAAACCAGTCAATCCTAAAGGAAATCAGTCCTGAATATTCATTGGAAGGATTGATGCTGAAGCTGAAGCTCCAAAACTTTGGCCACCTGATGCAAAGAACTGACTCATATTGGAAAAGACCCTGATGCTGCGAAAGACGGAAAGCAGGAGAAGGGGAGAACATAAAATGAGATGGTTGGATGGCATCACTGACTCGATGGACATGAGTTTCCGTAAGCTCCGGGAGTTGGTGATGGACAGGGAAGCCTGGTGTACTGCAGTCCATGGGGTCGCAAAGAGTCGGACACGACTGAGCAACTGAACTGACCTGAACTGAAGAAAGCTGCTTTCCATTGGTCTTTTATTTTATTTTTTTAAGTTTGAATTTATTTATTTTAATTGGAGGTTAATTACTTTACAATATTGTATTGGTTTTACCATACATCAACATGAATCCTCCACGGGTGTACATGTGTTCCCCATCCTGAACCCCCCTCCCACCTCCCTCCCTGTACCATCCCTCTGGGTCATCCCAGTGCCCCAGCCCCAAGCATTCTGTATCCTGCATCGAACCTGGACTGGCGATTAGTTTTAAACTGGACTTTTACTGGTGTCTTGACACCTGGTGAGTCTCTCGCTTTCCTTGGCAGCATTTGTCCCAGATTTCTGGCTGTCTTTAATGTTGGCATTTCCCTAATGCTGCTTCCTTCTCCTGCTCTTCTTCTCATTCTATGTTGTATCTCTGGGTAACCTCTGTATTATAACTCTAATTTTATTCTCACCTTTCCCTTGAGTTCCAGATGTAAATATCCAGAGTCTAGTAAACCTTTCATTTTGATATTCCATAAGAATTTTAAGTTTCCTGAACCCAAAACTCAGTTCATTAAAATCTCCTTCTACTTTCAATATATTTTTCTCTTCCTAGACTCTTCAGCTCAGCTTATAACAACATCCAATCTGCTAACCGAGGATGAGATGGCTGGATGGCATCACCGACTCGATGGACGTGAGTTTGAGTGAACTCCGGGAGATGGTGATGGACAGGGAGGCCTGGCGTGCTGCGATTCATGGAGTCGCAAAGAGTCGGATACGACTGAGCAACTGAACTGAACTGAACTGAACTGAATCTGCTAACCAAACCAACTCTGATCATTCTTCTACTCCCCTCTATTTACCATTCGTAAACACTGTCATTTCCTAACCATAGCTAGAACCATTTGCCATCAGGCAGGCTGTGGACTACACAAAGACACCTTACCCAAAGGGCAATTTACCCAAATGTAAATAAAATTTGCATTTTACCCAATAAATTGGGTAATAATTTGGGTAATACCCAATAATTTGGGTAAATTAAATTTACCCAAATGTAAATTATTAGTGATTTTCATGCACTGTTAGTAAAGTATCTTGTATTTACAAAGGTGTCAACATATTTTAAGTTTTCCAGCAGAGGAAAGTGAAGTGCCTCACTGAAGAAGTGCCTTTTGAGGTTTGGACAAAGTACCATGTGGAAAAGCTCCCTCACTCTCCTCTCCACAACCCTCTCCACAACCCCACTCCCTCCCACACACATAACTTGCCCTTGAAGTTGTTAAGGTACATCTCTTGATTCGACTGTAAGCTTTATTATTAACTGCCTCTCTGGCTTTTGCCGTCAAGAGCACATCCTTCCCCACAATTCACCTTCCATACTGCTTCAGGATGATTCATGTAAAATAAATCAGTCCATCCACTCTTTCTCTTAGCAGTTTCCCATTATTTAGTGATAATTCCATAGTCTTTCCCTCAGCATGTAAGATCATCCACGCCTGCCTAACCCACAGTGGATTTTACATTCCATTAATACTGGAAAAGTACTTTATAGTATACATCATGTTTTTGTGCTCTGTACATTCTTGGCTGTATGCCTAAAATGCCCACCTCAATAACATATTTTTCAGTTCATAAAGAGCCAAATCAGCTTTACCTGAAAAGTCTATCCTCACTCTCCCCCCTTACCTCGCCAAGAAAGTTGTGTCATTTCCTCCAAGAGTACATGGAATGTATCTCTATCATTACACTTAACTACTTCTAATGAAATTATTCCTTCACCTATTTCTAATCTTCTAGAGTGTGGGATGAGGTTTGGAGAAGGAAGGGGAGGCAGGATTAGGGTAGAGAATTGATGAGTGGAAAGGTGGCATGATGCTAGATCACAAAGAGATGTAAAGAGCATGCTGTGAAGCCATAAGAGATACTAGAGTTTTTAAAACATTAACCCCAGACACTGTAAAACAATGAGAAAATGTTAGGTACTATCATCAGACTGACTTTTGTTGAAAAGTCAACTAGATACCAGTTTGTTATCTTGAGTATTTTATTCCAAATCTTTTCAATTTTAATGTTCTAATATTTCAAATGGTGGTTATGTTATTTACCCCCCAAAACTGTGAGGGTAAAAAAAGAAAACATAAAAGATGGATGCCTTGGGCCTAACATATTACAGATTTTCAATACTTATTTTTGAACTTTTCTATTTAAATAGTCTATCTCTAAAATTTTTGTTAAGGTATGATCTTCTGTATCACAATGATTGATTTTAAGGAAATTAACATGTGACATTAAATATTAAAAATGTCTAAATTAATTGTGTTTTAACATTCAGTTCAGTTCAGTTCAGTTGCTCAGTTGTGTCCGACTCTTTGCAACCCCATGAATCACAGCACGCCAGGCCTCCCTGTCTATCACCAACTCCCGGAGTTCACTCAAACTCATGTCCATTGAGTTGGTGATGCCATCCAGCCATCTCATCCTCTGCCATCCCCTTTTCCTCCTGCCCCCAATCCGTCCCAGGATCAGAGTCTTTCCCAATGAGTCAACTCTTCGCATGACGTGGCCAAAGTACTGGAGTTTCAGCTTTAACATCAGTCCTTCCAATGAACACCCAGCACTGATCTCTTTAGAATGGCCTAGTTGGATCTCCTTGCAGTCCAAGAGACTCTCAAGAGTCTTCTCCAACACTACAGTTCAAAAGCATCAATTCTTCACTACTCAGCTTTCTTCACAGGCCAAATTCAACAGGCATATATGACCACTGGAAAAACCATAGCCTTGACTAGACAGACCTTTGTTGGCAAAGTAATGTCTCTGCTTTTTAATATGCTATCTAGGTTGGTCATAACTTTCCTTCCAAGGAGTAAGTGTCTTTTAATTTCATGGCTGCAATCACCATCTGCAGTGATTTTGGAGCCCAGAAAAATAAAGTCTGACACTGTTTCCACTGTTTCCCCATCTATTTGCCATGAAGTGATGAGGCCAGATGCCATGATCTTAGTTTTCTGAATGTTGAGCTTTAAGCCAACTTTTTCACTCTCCTCTTTCACTTTCATCAACAGGCTTTTGAGTTCCTCTTCACTTTTTGCCATAAGGGTGGTGTCATCTGCATATCTGAGGTGATTGATATTTCTCCTGGCAATCTTGATTCCAGCTTGTGCTTCTTCCAGCCCGGCATTTCTCATGATGTACTCTGCATATAAGTTAAATAAGCAGGGTGACAATATACAGCCTTGACATACTCCTTTTCCTATTTAGAATCAGTCTGTTGTTCCATGTCCGGTTCTAACTGTTGCTTCCTGACCTGCATATAGGTTTCTCAAGAGGCAGGTCAGGTGGTCTGGTATTCCCATCTCTTGAAGAATTTTCCACAGTTTATTGTGATCCACACATTCAAAGGTGTTGGCATAGTCAGTAAAGCAGAAATAGATGTTTTTCAGGAACTGTCTTGCTTTTTCCATGATCCTGCAGATGTTGGCAATTTGATTGATTATATTCTTTGCAGCCAAGGTTGGAGAAACTCTATACAGTCAGCAAAAGCAAGACCGGGAGCTGACTGTGCCTCAGATCATGAACTCCTTATTGCCAAACTCAGACTTAATTTGAAGAAAGTAGGGAAAACCACTAGACCATTCAGATATGACCTAAATCAAATCCCTTATGATTATACAGTGGAAGTGAGAAATAGATTTTAGGGACTAGACCTGATAGATAGAGTGCCTGATGAACTATGAACAGAGGAGGTTTGTGACATTGTACAGGAGACAGGGATCAAGGCCATCCCCATGGAAAAGAAATGCAAAAAAGCAAAATGGCTATCTGGGGAGGCCTTACAAATAGCTGTGAAAAGAAGAGAAGTGAAAAGCAAAGGAGAAAAGGAAAGATATAAGCATCTGAATGCAGAGTTCAAAGAATAGATAGGAGAGATAAGAAAGCCTTCCTCAGCGATCAATGCAAAGAAATAGAGGAAAACAACAGAATGGGAAAGACTAGAGATCTCTTCAAGAAAATTAGAGATACCAAGGGAACATTTCATGCAAAGATGGGCTCAATAAAGGACAGAAATGGTATGGACCTAACAGAAGCAGAAGATATTAAGAAGAGGTGGCAAGAATACACAGAAGAACTGTACAAAAAAGAGCTTCATGACCCAGATAATCACGAATGTATGATCACTCACCTAGAGCCAGACATCCTGGAATGTGAAGTCAAGTGGGCCTTAGAAAACATCACTACGACAAAGCTAGTGGAGGTGATGGAATTCCAGTTGAGCTATTTCAAATCCTGAAAGATGATGCTGTGAAAGTGCTGCACTCAGTATGCCAGCAAATTTGGAAAACTCAGCAGTGGCCACAGGACTGGAAAAGGTCAGTTTTCATTCCAATCCCAAAGAAAGGCAATGCCAAAGAATGCTCAAACTACCACACAGTTGCACTCATCTCACAAGCTAGTAAAGTTATGCTCAAAATTCTCCAAGCCAGGCTTCAGCAATATGTGAACCGTGAACTTCCAGATGTTCAAGCTAGCTTTAGAAAAGGCAAAGGATTGACATTAACAATTTTTTTAAAGGAATATTCATTTCTCCAGTGAATTGATTTATAGAAACTTTTATATAAAACATTTACATGTAATATTTTTATAAAGTGCTATGAATCTGTAAATTTAAAGTTTCAATATCTGGATTAAGACCCTATATATTCTCCATATTCTGTATGTGAAAGGGGCTCTATGGCTTTGTGTTTTGAAAAAAGTAAACAATTTATCCTCCTGATTAAAATAAAAGCTCAAGCTTTTTTCATGAATATCATGTTTCTTCTCAATCTCTCTCATCAGGTCTTGTTTGTAAAAGTGAGCTTCACTTATGTATTTAGAGAAGTCATAATTTACACAAAAAAATGGTACTTTTATTCCTAAATAGTGTACATATATTTTAAAATCTTAACTCTTTCCCTTGTTTTATATAGCATTAGGTCAAATTATATTTAAAAATACCTTCTAATTTCATGTAATTGGAAAGATGACAGTTTTATAAGGCAGGTAAATTCTGTTCTCCATTTCCAAATACATTGAGGAACAAAAGAAGCTTTTAAAAATAGGCAAAGCAATAATGACAATGCTAAAAGGCATTTAAATCAAAGGAAAATAAATCCAAAACAAAAATCAAGGTCATCTTTCCAACTTCAGCTGAATAGCAAAACAATCTAAACTAAAATGTCTGAACATATCATTAGCCTTGTTCATCTATGACATGTGGCTTAAGTAATTTGATAGTAAGAAAGGGAATGTGTTGTTAATGATGTAGTAATGAATAGATATGGTTTTATGTATATAAATTAGAATTGATATAGATAACCTTATTATTTGTATTTCAAAGTGCTTTTTTGAACTACCATTGCAAGAATTTGCATAATCTTGGGTGTAACCATGTAAACATCATCTGACATTATTCTAGGAACGAGGGAAAGTCTTAGAATTTTCCTTTGTCTAATTGTCAACAGGAATAAAATTAGTTAAAAAAATAGTTGCTGTAGTAGTATTTTAGATCATATTTCAGAAAAATTCTAATTGTTTACAGTTGCTTAAACTGTGATCTTTTGTCTTGAGTTTTACATTCATTTGCATTGTTAGAAAACTTCTAGCATTTCTCTAAGTTGACTTTTCCAATGCTTCATATCCATTTTATCTGTTTATGGCTTCATAACTAGCCATACTAAATTTAGTGGCTTACAGGAAAAGTAATTTATTTCTCATGATCCTGTGGGTTGGAGAAAAGGAGGGGAACCCTTGACTAAGCGGCTCTTCTGCTCCCCCAGTCACTCGTGCAGCTGACTGGCTTCACCTGCAGCCACATATTTGGCTTCTCAGTGCTCCTCTGTGGTCTCTGTCTCTATTGGTTGCCTCCAGCTGTTTCCCTACTAGCCAGACTGTCCACTCAGCATGGTAGCCGGCTACTCAAAGACAAAAGCAGCAGATACCCTTAAAGACTGGGCTGGAAACTGACTTATACTTCCTCTACTTTCTGTTGGTCAAGGCAAGTCATGAGGCTATTGCCATTTGAAAAGATGGCGAATAGACACCCTCTTTATGGAGAAGCGTTCTGCATGATGTTCAGGAAGAGGAGGAACCACTGGGAGCCATCTTTGGCAACAAGCTGTCTCCATAAAAAAGTACATTAAAATAAGAACTGTACTTCTTTACTTCTGGGACAGAAATTTTTCCTTTAAGTTTTGTTTGATTTATATTGTTCCCAATATTTTAATATTACTTTGAATTTCTGAATAGCATTGTTCAAGTCTTCACTGAGTTGTCTAAATTAGTTATTTACAACAAAGCAGAAAAAAACAAGCACAAAAACACTGGCTAGAAGCCTCTTTTGTATACCTGTAAGCAACTTGTAAGACCTTGATGCTGGGAAAGATTGAAGGCAGGAGGAGAAGAGGACGACAGAGGATGAGTTGGTTGGATGGCATCACCGACTTGATGGACATGAGTTTAAGCAAGCTCTGGAAGTTGGTGATGGACAGGGAAGCCTGGTGTGTTGCAGTCCATGGGCTCCCAAAGAGTCAGACATGATTGAGCAACTGAACTAAGCTGAAGTAACTATTTGTGTCTTTAAAATAATTTTGCTGCTAACTTCAAGGGATCTGTGTGATTGTTTCTTACTTTTTTTTTTTCCTTTGGTTTGTTGTTGTTGGCCTCATTTTTACAGTTTAGCAATCAGGATCACAATCATTCATTCATTAAATGATGATTGAGCTCCTACAATGTGCTGAGCACTGTGTCAGGCTCTGGGTATCAAATAGGAATGAAGAAAAGTTACCTGTCTTATCTAAGTGAGTTGGAATTGTTTAGTCAGATTTATCTTTTGTACACTTCCATGAATCATTATTAAAAACTTGATTTTTCTGGAATTTATAAAACAATTCACAACAGGAATCATCAAGTAGTTAGCCTAACCAGATTGTGATTCTCAAGTTTCTGTATTTTTTTTTAATATAAATTTATTTATTTTAATTGGAGGCTAATTACTTTACAATATTGTAGTGGTTTTGCCATACATTGACATGAATCCACCACAGGTGTACATGGGTTGCCAATCCTGAACTCCCCTCCCACTTCCCTCCCTATCCCATCACTCTGGGTCATCCCAGTGCACCAATTTTAAAGTAAATTCATATTTGTCTTTTTTTCAAATACAATACGTTATCTGACACTTGAGTAAAACTAGGGTAGCTGGTTGGGTTATTGTATAAAGGATAAAAATATTGACAAGGATATATTTCCCTGGGTCTTAGGTTTTCATATACTAATTATCCTGGAAAAGAGAAGTAATCTTGGAAAAATCATAATATCATTTTTAGCATCAATTCAGTTCAGTTCAGTCACTCAGTCGTGTCCGACTCTTTGCGACCCCATGAATCACAGCACGCCAGGCCTCCCTGTCCATCACCAACTCCCGGAGTTCACTCAGACTCACGTCCATCGAGTCAGTGATGCCATCCAGCCATCTCATCCTCTGTCGTCCCCTTCTCCTCCTGCCCCCAATCCCTCCCAGCATCAGAGTCTTTTCCAATGAGTCAACTCTTCGCATGAGGTGGCCAAAGTACTGGAGTTTCAGATTCATCATCATTCCCTCCAAAGAAATCCCAGAGCTGATCTCCTTCAGAATGGACTGGTTGGATCTCCTTGCAGTCCAAGGGACTCTCAAGAGTCTTCTCCAACACCACAGTTCAAAAGCATCAATTCTTCAGTGCTCAGCCTTCTTTACAGTCCAACTCTCACATCCATACATGACCACAGGAAAAACCATAGCCTTGACTAGACGGACCTTTGTTGGCAAAATAATGTCTCTGCTTTTGAATATGCTATCTAAGTTGGTCATAACTTTCCTTCCAAGGAGTAAGAGTCTTTTAATTTCATGGTTGCAGTCACCATCTGCAGTGATTTTGGAGCCCCCCAAAAATAAAGGCTGTGTCTTCTTATTTAAGTGAAAAATTTGGACTAGATTATTTTCTTATGCTATGAAATACACCAATTATATACATTAATTGTTCAGTGTTTTTGATTTTTTTACCTTCTCCTTCCTTAGTTTTCCAATACATGAAAAAGGGTTTTTCCTCAGTCTCCTCTTTAGAGCCCTTTAACTTCGTTCTTTCATTTTATTAATATTACTTTAGCCAATTTCCTTCATCTCCTTAGCAGATCTATTAAAAGCAGTTTCTTGTTCAGAAAAAAAAAAAAGTCACCAGCTACTCAGAGGTTTGCTGTGGTTTTTATTTGTGCATGTCAGGGTTGTCTAAGAGATCAAATACTGGAAGACAAAAAAAAAAAAAAAAAAGAATTAAAAAATTACTTGCTGAGACAACTATTTTTAGTATATTATATTTTTACATCCTAGTCCTTGAGCTGATATTTTTGTTTTGATTTGAAATCAGACATATGCATTCCTAGTTGATTACCTTAGCTTTCTCAATAATAGTAACTGGTTGTCAAATCTTACTGAAATGTACTGTCTGATATGCTATCAGGGAAAGCTTTGTAATAAACATCTTGGGAATTTAGATTAACCGTTAGCACTAGATTCTGTGATCTAAAGCATTATAATCTATTTACATTTATTAGTTGTCTTTTTTTATCAGTTGATATGAGAGCAAATCAATATATTTAATTGTAACTTCAAGAGGTTATATATGCATAATTGTTAGTATAAGCACCTCCTAAATCAGTGACTGGCATATGTAGTAATTTCATAAGAGAAAACTGTAGATTTGAAAAAGCCAATTAGGGATCACATTTTGTGCTTTGCAGTAGAACTTCCTGTGATGATGAAAATGTTTTACATTATGCTGTCAGAGACGGTCTAATTAGCCATGTGTGACTATTGAGCAGTTGAAATGTGGCCAGTGCCACTTAGGAACTGCATTTTTAGTGTGTTCAGTTTTAAGGAACTTACATTTAAATAGCCACATGTGGCTACTATATTGGGCAGTACAGATCTAGAATATTTTAAAATGTATTTAATTGTGATGCAACACTGAAATATATGACCTACTTATATTTCTCATTTTATTTGTCCTCATTTTATGGAAAATTTAACTGATTCACATTTTTAAGTAAATGGGGTGAAAATACAAATCAATGTATTTAATACAATCTGTGCTGGTTGACGAAGGTATTTTATTGAGTGGGGAGAGGTAACTCTGTTAAGACTCCCCCCAAAACCACTTCACTTCTGTGAACATGAAGTCTTAGGTTAAAAATACAGTATGCTTTGCTGCAAATGTAGTTTTAATACAGATGTCCTTTTATTCAGAGTAAGAAGATCGAACGAGGCCATGATAGATCTGCTGCTTACTTGATGAATGACTGAAAAGACAAAAACAATTTAGCCTCTATTTTGACCGTATTTTTTTAATCAAAAATAATCTCTGGGTTGAAAAGTACTAAAAAATACTATTAAGGAATTAGAATACACATTAGGGAAAAGACTGTTAAAAAGCTGCTCCTTGCTCCCAACCAGGCACAAATTTTATTCCTCTTAAGTTGAGAGAATTTGGAAACAAAGTCTGTGAACTGCCTGTGGAATATTTTAGTAAATATGGAGAGTGAAAACTTTGCCCAAAGAATTGTCCAAAGGGTGGATCTGGAGATCCCCATTTAAAGAGGAAAGGTGGGGAGGGAAATAGAAAATGAGATATGATGACTCTCAAAGCTATAGTATTGTATCTTAGAACAAATAAAGGGATAATGTATGAGCTCTTAAGAGAAGTGATGGTTACTGGAAGCAGCCAGTAACAGTTCACAGAGAAAAAACTGAGTTTTTTTCTGAGTTCACAGAGAAAAACTCTTGTCCAACTCAGTGTATGGTATTTTTTGATAGAGAAAAATAAAAATGTGGTAGATACCTTATATGTAAACCTTTTGATAGAGCTTCCCCATGATAGTCTAATAAGATAAAGAGATCAGGAGAAATTAATAATGCAGTTGGATGGATCATAATTAAACAACCAATCCCAAAGAGTACTGATTAGCTGAAGAATGGGCTCTATTTGTGCAATAAAGAATTAAAAGTTTGCCCTTGTTTTTTGTTTTTTCCTTTTTTCTCACCATTTTTATCAGTGGTGTTGATTAGTGTTGAACAACCTCTTTTGCATACAAGCCAATTCAAGAAGAATGAAGATATCCATGGCCTACAGTATGAGTGGAGACTTCTCCCTTATACACACAAACATGTAAACAAATATACATCTGTCTTTTCCCATTTTGTTTTTCATCTGAATTGATTTTCTTTGAATCTCCAGAGTTCTCTGCTCATTTCTTCATTCACATGATCTCATTATGGCTTTCACGGTCTTGATTATGTATGACCTTTCACCTGAAGTGCTCACTTCTAACTGAAACATCTTTCAGTAAATCCATAAGCATACGTTCCAGAAATAACTCCTGTTAATACTTTTGGATATATATTTTTTCTTCAAAATTGGCATCATAACACATATATTTTCTTACAGATTATACTTTTTTAATTGATGTCTTATTAACACAGTAAAATTATCCTTTTTACTGTGCGGGCTGTAAATTTTGACAAATGCATAAAATCCTGTAACCACCACTACAATCACAAACTCTCCACTCAAGTTACAGAACAGTTCTGTGTCACTCTCCAAAATTTTCTTACACTTTTTAGTCAGCCCTTCTCCAGCCCTCAGCTCTACATTATTTAAAAATACGGTGGTTTTCTTCTATTTTTATTGTCATGAGTAGAGGCTCTTCTATGATACTTTTTTTTCAATAATCATTTTCCATGCCTGGGCCCTGCTTGAATTTAAGCATGACTTAAATTTTCTTATTTTCTGTTGTTATTCAGTTGCTCAGTCATGTTCAACTCTTTGCCACCCCATGGACTGCAGCACACCAGACTTCCCTGTCCTTCACCAACTCCCAGAGTTTGCTCAAACTCAAGTCCATTGAGTTGGTGATGCCATCCAACCATCTCATGCTTTGTCATCTCCTCCTGCCTTCAATCTTTCTCAGCATCAGGGTCTTTTCTAATGAGTCAGATCTTTTCATCAGGTGGCCAAAGTATTGGAGCTTCAGCTTCAGCATCAGTCCTTCCAGTGAATATTCAGGATCAATTTCCTTTAGGATGGGCTGGTTTGATCTCCTTGAAGTTCAAGGGACTCTCAAGAGTCTTCTCCAAACCACAGTTCAAAAGCATCACTTCTTTGGCACACAGCCTTCATTATGGTCCAACTTTCACATCTATCTATGACTACTGGAAAAACCATAGCCTTGACTAGACGGACTTTTGTTGACAAAGTCATAAAATATGACAAAGTCATAAAAAGTCATAAAGTATGACAAAGTCATAAAAAGCATTAAAAAATGCTTTTTAATATGCTATCTAGGTTTGTCATAACTTTTCTTCCAAGGAGCAAGCATCTTAATTTCATGGCTGTAGTCAGCATCTGCACTGATTTTGGAACCTAAGAAAATAAAATCTGTCACTGTTTCCATTGTTCCCCTATCTATTTGCTATGAAGCAATGGGACCAGATGCCATGATCTTCGTTTTTTGAATGTTTAGTTTTAAGACAGCTTTTTCACTCTCCTCTTTTACCTCATCAAGCGGCTCTTTAGTTCCTCTTCGTTTTCTGCCATAAATGTGGTGTCATCTGCATATCTGAGGTTATTGATATTTCTCATGGTGAGCAAATTTTAATCATTTCTCCTGGCAGTCAAATTTCAATCTTTAAATTATGTTATTTTTTTTTAAATTATCTGTCTCCTATTGATACTGTCTTAAAAGATGTGGAGGTTATATTGGATTTAGTAAAGTTATCCATATAACGTGGCTAGGACAGTCTAATTTGTTTTATATCAAGAATAGTAGAGACTGTCTTACCATTCTAACCTTTGCTCTCTAAATTGGTGTTTTGTGCCTAATTAATAACAAATTTTAAGAGAGCTGTAAATAAATTGAAAGGCATTCATAAAATAATGATTAGGAGGCAAAAGAACCTATCAGAAGGATTAGCCTATTTTATTTGGGATAGAATGAGTAGTAATAAAGCCTAAGCCTCAAAGAGAGTTGAGCTCAATTCAAAGGAGAGTGTCTTAACAGAACATTCCAAAGAGTGAGCAAACTACTTCTTAAAGGAGTGAGGTCTGTGTCCCTTTTGGTGTTCCATCATGCCTTAAATATTGGAGTAATGAAGATGCTGTGGAACAGTTGCAAGTGGCACAGAGAGAGCTAAACTATCTACCTAGAGAGATCTTTGCAAATTTAGAATCACATTTTCTGTAGCAAAGTCTTGAAAATGATTAGTACATTCTAGCAGGGGAGGTGTTGCCAGTTGAGTTGCCAACCATGTTCTAACTTCATTTTACCCTCCTCTCTTCCCTTGTTCATGTCTGAGCCCTTTAATGCTTCTAATCTAATGGTAGTGTTGTAAAAGGAAAGTATTTTGACCTTTCCAGTAGTCACTGCCTTTCCCTCATCCATTGTGGCCCACTGTCAAATCTGAGAATCATTCCTGATAGGCTGATCCAGGAAGCATTAGCTTATAGACTCTAACTGGGACCAAATCATATTTATTGTGAACCTCATCTGGGCTGGGACTTAAATTTCTAGTGTAAACCACTGTCTTCCTTTCTATATCTCAGCTCACCTTTTCTTTGAGTCCCATTTTGATAGACTGACTCTCAGTGATCCCCAAAATATTAATAAATTCCTCACATGTATGCAGTTTATATAACTGGAATTCTACTATAGACCCATTTGCCAAGTTATCTTGGAAGTTTGCCTCCCCAGCAAACTCTTGGGTCATGGCTTGCTCTTGCCTCTTAATTTCATGAATCTCTACCGCTAAGATTTTAGTCCTCAGGAATTCAGTCAGATGAGTACCTTCGAGCAGTTATGGCCCAGAAGCATTTTAAAAGTGAAATTCTTCTTTCCTCAGAAGTCTACAACATCAACAGCCAACTAGATTTTTCTTTTGTTATGCCTACCTTCTTGCCAAAACCTCAAGCCACCTCAACCTGGTTCTTCAGACCTTGCTTGAGCCATTATTAGAGATTCTTATAAATCTTTAATACTGGAATTTTGCTCCCTAGTTGAAAACTTCTACCATAATACCCTAGAGCTCCTCTGATGCTGGTCTTGATTTAGTAGATAGGTTTAGTTCTGTACCCTGTCTTGGGTTTATAAACTTCAGGTATCACTAAAAAAAATCATAAAATGTTGAAACTCCTGCAAAATTCTAGTCAGATTCTTAGTTCTTTCCGTATTATAGGGAGGTTGCCATATAATGAGTTACTATGGATTTCAGACATAATTCAACAAAATCATTAGTTAAAGTTGCCACGAATTGCACTAAGACACGAACTTAAGGGTTTCTTTATGCTTTCTCCAAATTCAAAATGTCACAAACAGCTCACTGTTTTCTAAATAGGGCAAGGACACTTTCAAAATTGAAATTGTGATTTAACACCTTTGTGCTAAATTTTGCACTGCATGAAATTTGAGATTGTTATTGCTAATGTTCAAAGCACAGAAAGTCTGAGTGGTGACTGTCTGGGATCTGCAAGTAGGCTCACCACAGTCAGTTCTTGGAGTTGAGTTATTTGAAATTGGCAGGTGGTTTCTCTTTTTCCATAGATTTCATTCCTCTTTTCTTGACAGTGCATATGTTTGGTGACCTCGACTGTTTATTTAGCTTCTGCATGCATTCCTTCGGATTTGTTTTATGTGTGGTTTTTTGGTTGCTTATGTTTCTTGTTTTGCTTGGCTACTTCTAGAAGGAGTAATGGTGGTGGTCTGCTTTGGGTCGGCAGTCAAAACAAATGTGATACTCATTTTGAATATCTGGCTTTGAGTTTCCATATAAAAATATAAGCACCATTTACATAAATATATTGCTTGAATTGAGTTTATTTTTTTATTCCCCACTTGCCCCTAAAGAAGTACCAACAAACTTCAGAATTGCTTAAGAGTGAATGTAAGAAGGAAACAATAGTGAAGACTGGAGATAACCTGCAGGCTGAATAATCAAACCTGAAAATAAAAAGACCAGAGTTCATACATGGCTTACTTTCCACGTATAATTTGGAGGTATCTCAACTGAAAATGGGTAAAGCTCTCATTTACACCTCGCTATTCCTCACTGCCTTCTTTGTTCTTGTTTAGTACTGTGTGATGGGTAATCATGTTCCATAGCCCTCAGTAGCACATGTTGGGGTATGAGGAAGATGGGGCTAAGAAAATAAATTAATTAAAAATTGGAAGAATCAAAAGGAATTTATGAATCAAATATATTTGCTTATTAATAAGCATTGTCATTTTTAAAAGCATTAGCAGTAATGTATTAGAAAACATTTACTTTTGGAGCTGTTCTGTTTTGGAGGGCCTTTCTTGGATTGCTCCACTGTCCACTTTCAGAACACTTGCGTCTCCCGATATTCTTCATATGACCTCTGGCTATTTGCTTTCTGTCTCCATTAATGACTCCGTCTTTGGTGGCTCATCTGTTAAATGCTGCTTCTCTCCCAGGGCACTGTCCTCAATCTACTGCTTTTCTTCTGATCTTTGACACAGGTGATTTCATCTCACCTCGGGGTTTCAGCCACCATGTATGCATGTGTCAGTTACCAGTACTTTTCCATTTCCAAGCTGTGCTACTACTAAGTCGCTTCAGTCGTGTCCGACTCTGTGTGACCCCATAGACGGCAGCCCACCAGGCTCCCCCGTCCCTGGGATTCTCCAGGCAGGAACACTGAAGTTGGTTGCCATTTCCTTCTCCAATGCATGAAAGTGAAAAGGGAAAGTGAAGTCACTCAGTCATGTCAAACTCTTAGCGACACCACGGACTGCAGCCTACCAGGCTCCTCCGTCCATGGGATTTTCCAGGCAAGAGTACTGGAGTGGGGTGCCATTGACCTCTCCCCAAAGCTTTGTTCTCATTTGACCATAGCTGTTGTGGAGGCATCTTCCCTTAATGATAGTAAGCACTTTAAATGGGCCACTTATGAAAGTGAACATTTTATTCTTCACCTAACCTGTTTCTCTTGAAATCCTCTAAGTTCTAGAAGCCTTAGAGAGTCATCTTTGGTTGAGCAGTTTCTCTAATAATTGTCCAGGTGGCTCAGATGGTAAAGAATCCACCTGCAATGAGGGAGACCTGGGTTCTATCCCTGGGTTGGGAAGATCCCCTGGAGAAGGGAATGGCTACCCACTCCAGTATTCTGGCCTGGAGAATTCCATGGACAGAAGAGCCTGGCAGGCTATAGTCCATGGGGTCGCAAAGAGTCAGACATGACCGACCGACTTTCACTATGCAAAGTACCAAAATGTGCACGTAGTGTCACCACTCTATGGGTTAGAACCTTCATCATATCTCACCTGGACAATTGCAATTGTTTCATAAATGGTCCTTCTGTTTTGGGTCTTTTAATGCATATATATATGTGTGTATGTGTGTGTGTATAATACAGTCATGGTCATGTCACTTTCTTGCTACAGAAAACCTTTCAATTGTTTATTGCTACTTTCATGATAATACACAACCAATTCAACTTGGCCTCCTATATTGCTTTAATGCCCAATTACTTACCCAGCCTAATGTCTTCATACTCCCTGACCCGAAATTTCATCTCTAGAAATCCTGCATACTTGTCATTGCCTGAGAACGTGCCGTTGTTCGTGACATCTTGAAAAAAAAAAAAAAAAAAAACCTCTCTTCAGTCTTTTTAAATTTACAGCATTTTCTCTTTCAGAAAGGATTCCAAGGAATTCTTCCCTACCAAGTTAGGTGTCCTTCCTCTTTGCTCTTATAAAAATACTGTATATGCATGTTACACTATATTAAAACTATCTTTCTATGTCTGTTCCTCGCAAACTCTTGTGAGCTTTTTGAAAACACTGGGTTATTCCTCTTTCAGTTGTCATCAGTTAACACAGAATCTGAGATGTAATATGTGCTTGGTAAATATTTCACTTACTTAATGAAAGAGTGTAGTTACTGAAAACTAAATACTTTGAAGATTTTGTGTTTGGATTTTGCACATAAGAGTTTTTAATAAAGCTCTTCTCTATCTCCAGTGTTCACTTGGTCTCTCTTAGGCTTCTGAAATGACCGTTTCTCTTTGCATCTTTTCTCTTTTGCACTATTATGCCCTATGACCTGCTTCTGTACCACTCTGCCTCTTGGGTTGCCTGACCACCAGTTCAAATGTCCTGAGTGTAAGGCTTAGAGAATCAGAGCTGTCTCTACATCTTCCTTCTTCCATTGTTGCCTTTATAAATGGAAATATATATATGTATTTTGAAGGTATCAGCCAAGTTTTCAAAAGGAAAAAAAGGTCACTATGACAGAATATACTTTTTCATATGCAGTATTCCACCAGAATATATTAGATTAAAAGAGCAAAGCTGACCAGCTAAAAAACAAGAAAGGAGAAACTTCCTTTTTTGATTTAGTGCTTTTTGGACTTTCTAAGCAGCTCACCCTTATTCTTGACTCTGTGGTCACCTCAAAGCTCACTGCTAGTGACCTTCACACAGTGGTGAGTTTCTTGAAAGATATTTAAAAACGAGAGCAAAAAGTGTATATTTTAGTTGAGATGCATGGTAATGTAGGAAACATCCATGACTGGAAAGTTTAAACATCCATAACTGTCTTTATCATAAGAGGCCAGTCTCAACTTAATTTTATAAATTGGCATGTTGATAAAATGGCGATAAAAAGGAAGCAAATGTTTTGTTCTTTGGTATGCAATGACAGTTTCAAAAGTATGCAAATGAAATCACTATTAACTCTTCCCTTCCTCCCTCCTCCCTTCCCTTAACCTCCCTCTCCCTCTTCCTCTCTCTCTGTTTCTTCCATGATAGGTTTAAAGAAAATATTTCAGATATTTATATAATTATTATATGAAATATATAGGGTATAAAAATAATGAAATGAAAGTAGTTATCATGGGAAAGATATGATCTCCATTAGCCATCTTTGACACTTTGGGTTACTAAAACATGAAGCTATTCAAGCTTTTCCTGTTTGGAAAGCAAATAGAGTTTTGTTGTCCTTATCACATCACACTTAAACAGTTGCATGTTATTCTTTATTAGGGAGTATGAATTTACTATAGATAATTGTTCACTTCAAGGAATTTATAGTTAAAATGTAATGAATGTCTACAAAATATTGAATTGAGGACATTTCATGAACTGCCTTGCAAATGAAATAAAATTTCAGTAACTTTTTTAAAATGTTAGAAACAAACACCGGTTTCTCTCGGGGCTCTCTGCATGGCTAGTGTCTCTGTTCTAATCTCACTCTGTTCCCCTCATTGCTTGCTCTCTCTTTTCTTAAATTATATTGAAGTATTGTTGATTTACAGTGTTGTGTCAATTTCTTCTGTACAGCAAAGTGACTCAGTTATACACACACACACATGTGTATGTTCCATCGTTGTTTAGTTGCTAAGTCATGTCTGACTCTTTTGTGACCCCATGAACTGTAGCCCAACAGGCTCCTCTGTCCATGGGATTTCCCAGGCAAATGGGATTTCCCAGGCCTCAGATGTTGCTATTGTTCAGTCCCTAATTCATGTCCAATTCTTTGCAACCCCATGGATTGCAGCACGCTAGGCTTCCCTATAATTCACTGTCTCCCAGAGTTTGCTCAACCTCATGTCCAAAGAGTCGGTAATGCCATCCAACCATCTCATCCTCTGTCACCCTATTTTCTTCCTGCCCTCAATCATTCCCAGCATCAGGGTCTTGCCCAGTGAGTCAGTTCTTTGCATCAGGTGGCCAAAGTATTGGAGCTTCAGCATCAGGATCAGTCCTTCCAATGAATATTTGAGATTAATTTCCTTTAGAATTGACTGGTTTGATCTCTTTGCAGTCCAGAAGATTGTCACGAGTCTTCTCCAGAACCACGATTCAGAAGCACTCAGCCTTCTTTATGGTCCAATTCATATCTGTGCACGACTACTGGAAAAACCTTAACTTTGACTATATGGACCTTTGTCAGTAAAGTGATATCTCTGCTTTTTTTTTTTATTTTTTTTTTATTTTTAAACTTTACATAATTGTATTAGTTTTGCAAAATATCAAAATGAATCTGCCACAGATATACACGTGCTCCCCATCCTGAACCCTCTTCCCTCCTCCCTCCCCACACCATCCCTCTGGGTCGTCCCAGTGCACCAGCCCCAAGCATCCAGTATCGTGCATCGAACCTGGACTGGCAACTCGTTTCATACATGATGCTTTTTTAATACGCTGTCTAGGTTTGTCATAGCTTCTCTTCAAAGGAGCAAGATTTTTTTTTTTTTTTTAATTTCATAGCTTCAGTCACCATCCACAGTAATTTTGGAAGACCAGGAAAAGAAAATCTGCCTCTGTTTCCACTTTTCCCCCATCTATTTGCCATGAAGTGGCAGGAACAGATGCCATCATCTTAGTTTTATGAATATTGAGTTTTAAGCCAGCTTTTTCACTCTCCTCTTTCACTTTCATCAAGAGGCTCTTTAGTTCTCCCTTGCTTTCTGCCATTAGAGTGGTATCATCTGCATATCTGAGGTTGTTGATATTTCTCCCAGCGATCTGATTATAGCTTGCAATTCATCCAGGCCAGCATTTTGAATGATGTACTCTGCATATAAGTTAAATAAGCTGCCTCAGCTAATCATTTGCTACATACCTTTATATTTGTGTCCTTATTCATCTAGTTTCTAAGTGCAGAATACTCTTTCTCACTCTTGCACTTTTTTTTTTAGTTAAAAAATCCCACTCATCTGTATTTCCAGATCCTTGTCAATGTCTTCCTCCTTATGATAAATTTCTTGATTGCTCCTTTCCATTTCCTATTAGAATTTATTACTACCTCTGTTTTTACATTAATTGTTGTTACCTCTGTCCTACATTAGTTGCTTGCTCAGATCCTTAGGACTTAACTATATTCCAACTTGGAGGCTAGTTTATTGTCTGCCAAAGCTATGTGCTGCTCTAGTCATGACCAGATTTGCTTTTTGTGTGCTACCCAGGTTTGGGATTTGATTTGATTTGGTTTGGTTTTGGGTTTTGATTTAGTTTTGGTTTTGGTTAGGATTTGGGATATGATTTGCTGAAAGAGTTAATGAGCAGCCAGACTTACTTATGAAACCATATTCTCCAGGCCAGAATACTGGAGTGGGTAGCCATTCCCTTCTCCAGTGGATCTTCCCAACCCAGGGATAGAACCCAGGTCTCCCTCATTGCAGGTGGATTCTTTACCATCTGAGCCACCTGGACAATTATTAGAGAAACTGCTCAACCAAAGATGACTCTAAGGTTTTCAGCATCTAATAAATTCATGGAGTGTTAAGTGAAACCCCTTGAACTGATAAAGTTGAAAAAATTAAAAGAACCTGTTTGCCTGAACTAATGGCAAATACCATAGAATGATTTTGGTTTCAATCAGAATATGAAACAACTGAGGGTAAATGGGAGGATTTAGTAATACTCAGGATGATCAAGATATTATGGTTGAAAAATAAGCACGATGCCATTAGTCAGTTAGAGGCTGTAATGTGAACAAATGACAAACTACTCAGCAACTCATTAGTTCATAATTAGTGGATTACTATGGTTACCAATAGTAGGACAGTTGTGTAAATATTTTATTTCAGATATTCCAAGAAAAAAAAATACTATATAGATTTGTTTCTGGGTAAATCATAAGTCAATAATTAAAGAAAACTTAATTATATGGTCCTTTATCTAAAATTTTTCAGTTAATTTACTATTCATCATATCTCAGTGTGTAAAAAATAGAATTTAGGATTTCATCTTTTTAAAAATTTCTCTATTCATATTTCTAGAGTTGAGTTTCCATGTACAGAAATGTGTGTGTCTACTAGCTATGACTTCTCCTTTGGGGGGAAAAAATCTTAATTTTCAGCTGTGAAACCTTATGTTTTCACCGACATTCCTCTCAGAAAAATTTGTCAGTTTACACTGTTAATTACAGACCATGAGAATCCTTTTTAAGTACTGTTTCAATGATGTCCAGGACATCTTTACAAACAGCCTACTTTTACAAAAAGTCAACTTTCAAAAGTCTGATTACATTCTTAAACAGATAAAACCCACTATTAGGATAGAAGGGGGAATACAATCAAAAAGTTATATAGATAGGGAAGGAGCAAGTACATGTTTACAAAAGGAGAAGATTAAATTAGTGTCCACTTTCCTGTTCCATTTTACTTAGGAAAAAAAGCCTTAGTAACTATGAAAATACATTTTTAAATTGATCATTATGGCATAGAGAACAGCAGGACATTGTTAACCACTATTTTAAGGACTTGGTTTGGTTTCTTATTGAGAAAAAAAAAATTCTGCATATGAAATTTTCTAAATACTAACTTGAGCCTATAGATATATTAAATCTACTATTATATGAAGTGCCTCTGAAGAACAACTTTTTGAAGACTTTAGCTTAGTTATGTAAGTGAAGGGATGGTACAACATAGCCAAGTAATCGATATACCACACTGAAAGTGGTGATCTACCAAAAAAAAAAAGAGAGAGAAATGATAAGGTCACAAAAAAAAGCATGTAGACAGAGATGGATCTAGAGTTGATACTGCTATCCACATTTTTACTCTTTTTGGTCACACCTAGCAGAACTCTACTGGACAAGATAATAGTGCAAAGAATAAATCTATAGAAAACCAAGACAAATTAGCATGAGGTTCCTCAAATGTGGTATGGATTCTGATTTATCAGCTACTTGAGTTTAGTTTCTCTTTTCTCAGAGAGAAAAAAAGAGATAAGCCAGACCCAATCCTTTGGTTCTCAATAATTTCAGCATTTCCACGTGACCATAGTAACTCATTATTCATCCCTCATTCATAAATTTATTTAAATTCCTTTTGTACGTATTCTTAAATTGGACCATACTCCTGAATTTTGTTGTCGTTTTTCAGTCACTAAGTCATGTCCAACTCTTTGCAACCCCATGGACTGCAGCACACCAGGCTTCCCTGTCCTTCACTATCTTGCAGTTTGCTCAAACTCATGTCCATTAAGTTGGTGATGCTATCCAACTATCTCAATCTGTACCACCCCTTTCTCTGCCTGCCCTCAAATTTTCCCAGCATCAGGGTCTTTTCCAATTATTGAGCTCTTCGCATCAGGTGGCCAAAATATTGGAGCTTCAGCACCCATACTTCCAATGAATATTTGAGGTTGAATTCTTTTAGCATTGAGTAGTTTGAACTCCTTGCTGTCCGAGGGACTCTCAAGAGTCTTCTCCAGCAACCACGATCCAAAGCATCAGTTCTCTGGCACTCAGTATTCTTTATAGTCCAGCTCTCAAAACTGTACATGACTACTGGAAAAACCATAGCTCTGACTCTAAGATCTTTGTCAGCAAAGTGATGTCTCTGCTTTTTAATATGTTGTCTAGGTTTGTTGTAGCTTTTCTTCCAAGGAGAAAGAGTCTTTTAATTCCAGGACTGCAGTCACCATCAACAGTGATTTTGGAGCCTAAGAAAATAAGTCTGTCACTATTTCCATGTTTTCCCTATCTACTTGCCATGAAGTGATGGGACGGGATGCCACTATTCTGTTGAGTTTAAAGTCAGCTTTTTCACTCTCCTTTTTCCTGGATAATCCTGTATAAGTTTCTTAATTCTATTGCCTGCTAATGAGTAATAATTACTTTTATTTTTGGCCCAAAGAGAGACCCAAGAGACCCCCAAATGTTATGGTGCTGTGGCATTTAGGGAAATCCCCAATCACCATATCCATATGCCTCACTATGATGAACTATGTGAACATAGCCTTACTCAGTCTTCTTCCTTTTAAAAGTCTCCCCACCACCTTAATAGCTTTAGCTCTTTTTCTTTAGATGTTCTTTATTAAAAATGTTTTATAATACATATTTTCTTCTTGAGATCTGCCAACTGCAATCCCTCATAAATGTTTAGCTATAATTGTACCATGGTTTAGAACTCAGGATTCTAAGTTTAGAACTCAGGATTCTGAGTTCTGTTTCCTTCCAGAACTCTTCCTGATGAGGCCCCAAAGATTTTTAGTACCCTGTGCTACTAGTGTCTTTCAGAAAATGATTGGTAGATTATCCTCTCTTAGTCAGACAGATTCATCTTTCATTCTCCCCTGCTATGTGTTTTTGCCTGCCTTAAGCATACTTACTGTTTTTAGTCCTAGAAATATTTTCCTGACATTATTTCTAAATGTTCAGTGATTTTCCTACCAGGAGGTACCTCACAGCAATGTATCTTCCCATAGTCCAGGATAAGGTACAGTTTGAGTCTTTTAAAAATGTACTTGTTTTGAAGTACTAAGAGGAATAACTAAAGAAAAATCTATAGCTCTTCATTATTAGAAATATAGTCAACTGAACTAGTAGAAGTCTCTCAGTCATGTCTGACTCTTTGTGACCCCATGGACTGTCTAGGCCAGAATACTGGAATGAGTAGTCTTTTCCTCTCCAGGCGGTCTTCCCAACCCAGGGATCAAACAGAGGTCTCCTGCATTGAAGGCAGATTCTTTACCAGTTGAGCCACAAGGGAACCCCAAGAATACTGGAATGGGTAGCCTATCCCTTCTCCAGTGGATCTTCCTAACCCAGGAATTAAACCAGGGTCTCTTGCATTGCAAGCGGATTCTTTACCAACTGAGCTATCAAGGAAGTTATTATTAGGAATAAGAAATGTTGGACAAGACTCTAATGTATGTTGAAAAACAAACAGATATAACTAATTTCCCCCCAAATCCTTGGACAAAACTAGCAATGAGCTACAATCTATTATTAAGTTGACAAGATGTCTCCTGATTTCATTTTTCTTTTTATATATTTAAATTGCAATGCAGATATATGTTTGAGCCACATCTTTGAAATTCTCAGGCTTCAGTTTTCTCATTTAAAAATTAAGAAATCTTTCACTTCCTTTAGAACAGATGCTTCTAATCTGAGTTTTGAATGAAAATTTAAAATCTTATTCCCTCCAATCTCTTGTAAAAATTATTCAAGTAACAAAAATGATATTTTAAAATATTAATGGAAAATGTTCTTACTATTTTAAGTGATCATATTTATCTAAAAATTACCTTCAAATATTCTTAAAATAGCTTAGTTTTAAGGCACCAAGACAGAGAGAGAGAGAGAGAGAGAGAGATTAAAATTCCCTGGGGTAACGCAAAAGAACAACTACTTCATTTACTTTCTCTTATGTCATGTTCAGAGGGCCCAACATAAGTTCTGTTCTGCCTCTTCATGGATCTATCATAGAGCCATAGAAGGGGCAAAGCAATACACACACACACACACACACACACACACACACACACACATACTTTCATGCAGTCTTGAATGTTTCCAAATTAAAAATGACTAAAAACTTGATCCCCAAACCTGAAATTGTGTAAGTCACAAAGTGTTCAAAGCATAGTGAGAAGTTCATTAAAATTTAAAGACTGAAGAATATAAAATTCTAACTTTTGAACTGCAACATATTACACATACATTTGGACACACAATAGACACATTTATAAATACTAAAATGCCCGCTATTTGGTAATGGAATTACGAGTGACCTTTAAATGTATTTTAAAATATATATCACTGTTTTATTGTTTCAAAACTAAATATAGACTATATCATACATACCTTGAACATTGATTTCTATAAATATTTGACAGAAGGAGAAGTGAATGAATAAATGGATGTATATTGGATGGCTGCATATTTATCAAGGCTTGACAATCTTACCTCATAAGGCCTAGAGAAGTAAAACTTAATTTCAGACTCATTTTGTTGGTCTAGTACCAAGCAGTACTCATTTCCTATATTCCTGCTTATTTGAAAAGGTTATACTTTCAAGCTTGTCTTAATTTTCTTTTGAGTTAGAACCTAAGTCACTTCACCAATAACTTATCCATATGCCCATGCTGCTGCTGCTGCTAAGTCACTTCAGTCGTGTCCGACTCTGTGTGACCCCATAGATGGCAGCCCATCAGGCTCCTCCGTCCCTGGGATTCCCCAGGCAAGAACACTGGAGTGGGTTGCCATTTCCTTCTCCAGTGCATGAAAGTGAAAAGTGAAAGTGAAGTCGTTCAGTCGTGTCCGACTCTTCGCGACCCCATGGACTGCAGCCTACCAGGCTCCTCTGCCCATGGGATTCTCCAGGCAAGAGTACTGGCGTGGGTTGCCATCGCCTTCTCTCCATATGCCCATAAAGCAATTCAAACATACTACTGTGCAAAACATAGAACTAGAGCAAATCAAGAGATGGCAGTTGGGAAGAAATATCAGAGTATATGAGACTGATGGATGAGGAAGCTCAAGCAATGAATGACATTCTCTTAAAAAGTAGATATAATAACAGAGAGAATGCTGTTGTTGAAAAAGTGCATAGACTGGAAAACTATTTGAAAATTTAACTGTAAAATTTTGTCAGTAGTGAAGTCTGTAGTAGTGAATAAAAGTCACTCGGTCACGTCTGACTCTTTGTGACCCCATGGATTTTACAGTCCATGGAATTCTCCAGGCCAGAATACTGGAGTGGGTAGCCGTTCCCTTCTCCAGGGGATCTTCCCAATGATCCAGTGATCTTCCCCTGGCTTTCCATGAACCCAGGTCTCGCACACTGCAGGCGGATTCTTTACCAGGTGAGCTGAGGTCTGTAGTTTTATAGCAAATCCTTTAGTAAAAATTCCCTAACCAACAACCACTAAATGTTATATACTGTTACTGATGATCTGTTATTTTCTAGGATTATCAATTCGGTTGAAAGTGTAAGCTTTAGTTTGTTTAAAAATCAATAAAAATAAATCAGAGTCTGAGTTTAGCTATAACTAGTTTATGATGAGAATAGCTCTGTGAGAGAGCAGCCATTTGTTACATTCCACATATAGAGAATATATATAGGGTTAATGTTAAGCCATAGAGAAGTTTATTTTTTTCTTTTTTGGTTCTCTTTGTTAATGTGTGTAGCCTTTGTTGCACATTTGTATTAGCCACACATGCCAGTATAATTAGCTGAAGTAAGAGAGTAGTCATACCAGTATATATTTGAGTATTTTATAAGTAATTTTGAATGTTCTATTTGTTGGACTTTATTTAAATTTATTTGCTAATTTGCTCCTCTGATATGGAATTCATTACATGTACCGAATACATTTGTATAAGGTGCCACATAGCTCACTATCTAAATCAGAAAGTTTACATTTACTTTATGTTTTTAAGGCATGCGTGGGAGAAGAGTTTACTTTTAAAAAGGGTGGTGAAAATGGAAAGGATCTATGGCTTCTCAAGCAAAACCCTGCAGGTCTGGCAATGATGCAGAAAGGGCTATGGATGTGGCTTCAAGGAAAAGAAAACCAAGAAGTCTTTTTTTTTTTTTTTAATAACTTTGGTGTTTAGAGAAATGTTGTTAGGTATGATTTAATCATACACAATTACTCTTTTAAACTTAAAGTAATTGTTGGCTCTGGGGAGGCATTTTTGACTTAGACCTACAGTTCTGGCTGAGATGGTGTGAGAACTGTGAGGAGAAAGACTTGGCAGCATCTATCACATTAATCCCAGATGCTACTGTGGTGGTGGTTCTTGTGGTTTGGAGTCATTTCAATGTATGCAAGGGAGGGCTCCCTTTTTGGCAAATGATTTGGAAGGGGAGGGTGATAAAACTGTCTGCATTCATTTTGGGTACAGATAAGAGGCATTTCTCTACAAGAAGTTTTGTAAGGTTGTGGGCCTAACTTGCATTCTAGAAAAATTCAATTTTAACTAAACTTCAAACTAGTGTTTGAGTATTTCATACTTACACTGGGGAAGGAAATGGCAACCCACTCCAATATTCTTGCCTGGAAAATCTCATGGAGAGAGGAGCATGCCAGGCTACAGTCCATGGGTCACAAACCAGTCACATGACTTGGTGACTGAGCACACTAGTGTCAGTAATGTTAGACTGAGGATACTCTTAGTATTAGTAATAGACTGTTCATGGTTTCTTCTCGCACTGTAGCTGTATAGCTCTATTTAAGGCCGTCCCTTCAGACTTTTGCATTTGCCTCCTTCCTCACCTCTGTTCTGGCACTAAGGTTTTGAAAATGAATCTCTCTTCTGTGCTCATATCAAGTAATGGGGGAGGGGCATAATTAAGCTACTGAATCTAAGGCTTGACTTGGATATTTATTTTTACAAACAGTATCTATCCAGTCAGAATCTAAGTGGAAATCTTTTCAAACTTTATATCAGATAGACTTGGTTTGAATCCCCATTAGCTGTAAATAAAACTTAGAGACTTAGCATTTTAATCCAAGTTTAGAATTCCTGGGATTGATATGAAAATTAAAGATGATAAAAATATGAAAGCACCCAGCATAATGCTTGTCTTAGAGAATAATAGAACTTTTTGTTTTTTTGTTTACCGCTCACTTTTCTTCTACTGCTCTATTACCAAGTATTGAGAAGCCCTGTGAAGGCTTACATGACATGTTTTCCCTCTACACACACACATACACACAGTTTCATTGGTAGCTCAGAACCATTTGCAATTTAGGAGATAGCATTAGAGCTTAGAGGAAAAAACAAACAAACAAACTTATCTAAACAAGATTTGATAAGTAAATTTTAAAATACATATATTAGTCTACAAATGGCATGGTAGTACCATTTCAAACTTCCATTTTAAACAGTTTGTAAAATATGCTAGTGAAGATTATTTTTCACAGATTTCATTTATATATGATACTTCATATGGAGCTATTTACTACATTAGTTGGATATACTAACAACTTTTTTGTTAGGTTCTTTTATTTATTTTTTTTTTAACTTTTTCAGTTCAAGGGGTTTTACTTGTCTTAACACTCCATGCATTTATTAAGCAGACACTGCACATCTTACTAAGCCTGGCTGCTCATTAACTCTTTCAGCAAATTATATCCCCACACTAATTCTCTTTTCTTAAACTTTGGACCTAAGTGAGCAGCAGTGTAAATAATAAAAATACATTTGTGAGAGACTTAGTCACTTTAACACCAAGTTGCATGTCTTGAATTCAAGAGAGCTGGAAAAGACTGGTAGCCAAAAAAAGAGATTGTTTCTACAATTTTTACCTAGCTTGCCTAAAAGTAATGAACTCTTGCCAAGGCTGACTATTTTCTTTCCTTTCTGTGTTCTACTCCTTTTCATCATTATTACCATCATCTTAGGAAGTTTATTGACTTATCTTATTCCAAGGAGTATTCTGAATATTTTTCATGTATTATCCATTTAATTCTCACCATAACCCTGGAGGTTAAGGGTAGGTACATTTCCTAATTTGTGGATAAGAAAAGTAGATAATCTTCCTACATGGTGAGAAATATTCAAATCTAGGCATTTTCACCTCAAAACCTCGACTCTTAATTATTATGTCCTTTGTCTCCTATATATTTACTACATATCTAGTTACATATACATTTATTTTCTAAGGTGGTCTTTAGGTCAGTATATTTACAGTGTATTTTATATATATGTGTGTGTGTGTGTGTGTGTGTGTGTGTGTGTGTGTGTGTGTCTATGTGTAAATAAATATATGTAAATACTCTTTGGCAGTACTGGAAACATGTTGATTATGATGATCTTTTTAATGTCAAGGGTCATAGGCTCAGCAGTGAGAAATTCCTCCAAAGAATTGGCAGTGATCTTTAGAGAATCATTGTAGACATTAGTCGATCTCCAAATAAATACTAGGGTGTAAAAAAACCCTCAACTCTTAGTATTCTCTCACTGTGGACAATGATAGTGGTTGAAAATTAACTTGATTTAGTAGGAAGAACTAAACTTCCACAGAAGCATTTCATGACTTGTGGATGAATACTTGTTGTCAGAAACAACCTTTTATTCATAATGTTTTTTTTTTTTCAAACTCTGAGGATCTGTTGATATGTAAAGTATTTGAATTCAATAGCAAGTTTGAATCAGGACACTAACCGTAGTTATTATAAGAATATAAAATTACAATACTACCCTTTGGAGTTTTATAGATAAACATTCCACCACCTACCCTCCCCCCACAGGTTTTCATACAGTTTAACTGATCTGTACACATTAAATTTTTTATTTTAGGAACAATTACAGAGAAGTAATTAAGCTGTATTTTCATGTAATTTTTTCAAAAGCTCAAATAATACATAAATATGTTTTTATAACTTAACCAGGCCTGGGAAATATTGACAATATCAAATCCTGTGTAGCCTAACTACAATAAACTTTTGGGTAACTTAAATGGTCAGAGTCTAGGTGCTGTGTGCATCAATGGACAGTTACAAAGATAAGCTTAGAAATGTACTCCAAAGTGTGACAGATTAAAATAGCCTCTGCTAGAAGAGTGGAACAAGTAAAGATTACCCACTGAGAAGTACAACCAGTATCTTCTTAAAGAACTAGGAGTGAGAAAAGATGTGACATTAATGTACACTGTCTCTCAGCAATTATAATCCTGCTTCTCTGCATTTATCAAAGTCAAGTTCAAGCCCTTTTCAGGAAATTCCCCAAAGTACCTGATTCCCTGGTTCAAGTTAACTCATACTAAGACTGTTCTTTGCAGTTCATCTCAGATAAAAATTGCATTTATCAAAATAATATGTTTAGAAGTTGTAACTCCTTAGGGAGTGAAGCTTGAGTTGTAGCCCTGTTAGCCCCCTTATCTGAGAAGTTTTCTGCTGTTATTGATATTTAATCATGAAAATATTCCAGACTTGCTCTGAAAGAGGGGTCACTGGCTTAAGTTCTGATTTTAACTTAATCACCATTGATTGCTCTCCTTTCTTAGTTACATAATTTACCCCTAGTTGGCAGAGCCCCAGAACTACATGCAGTACTCTAGAAATTAAATCCTATTAGTAGTCAGTATAGCAGGGGAATCAAGCGGGAGGGATTGTCTCAAATTTCCTACTTGTTGTGCTACTATTTATGCATTGCCATATCATGCATGCTTGAACTACTGATTGAGGGGAAAATAATTCTAATAGAAATTGGCATTTAGCCCAGAAGTCCTACTCCATGCTTTGAACAAATGTTAACATGTGAATCTTCTCCATGTTATGGAGGCTAGTAAAATTTAAAATGAGAATTTACTTTTCCAAATTATAATGATATATTCTTTGTTTTCTTTTGAAAATGTAAAGATAGAAGTTTGCTTAGTCAAGCTAAATCCTGGCTTTCTACTAAAGGCAATAGGAAATTATAGGAAATCAGTCACTCCATCCGTGGATTTTTTTCTCATCAAAATGATCCTTCCTGACACAACATTAAAACTACAGGTTATTTTATATGTTTTGAAAAATATAAACATAAGAATTAGAAACATGTATGTTTTGATCATGATGAAATAGAACATACCAATATTCTCAGAGATCTGTTTCTTTCTCCCTCCTCTTCATCTTTGGGGAAATCATGTTGTTTTTGTTATTGTTCATTATCATACCTACTCTTTGCAATGCTGCAATCCATGGGGTAGCGGAAAGTTGGACATGACTGAACAAAAACAACAACTTACCTTACTATATAGATAAGTACATATAAATATAAATATTTTGTTCTATGTCTACACTGCACTAGCACATGGTGCATTAAGTTAAAGATCAATTATGAAAGAAGAATTTAAAAAAGAAGAAGAAAAGAAAACAGCTTAGGTGACGATTGGTTAATAGACCATAACAGGTGAACCAAAGTAAACATTGCTTTAATGTTTTCCCTCACAGGTAACATCTGTAATATTTATAGAAGAGATGTTCTAGATGGAACAGTTCTAGATGGAAATTTCTTGTTAAAGTTCTCCCCCAAATTTCCCCCCCTTCCCAAGATTTTGTAAAATGTTCTCTGATAGAATTCCTACTGGTAGAACCCTGAGATCACAGAAATCTTAAGGGTATAAATTGAATTCAGTGGAGTAAGTGGAAACTTTGTAGGTATGTTACAGAGCAAGGTCTCACTGTCCGATATGCACAGAAGTCAATATTATGGCATTGATTTTTGAGAAAAGTTTTATTGTGAGGTCCGCCAGCACGGAGAACGGAAAAAGTGAAAGTCTCTCAGTCGTGACCAACTCTTATGACCTCGTGGACTGTAGCCCACAGGGCTCCTCTGTCTATGGAATTCTCCAGGCAAGAATACTGGAGTGGACCTGTGGCGGATTCATTTTGATATTTGGCAAAACTAATACAATTATGTAAGGTTTAAAAATAAAATAAAATTAAAAAAAAAAAAAAGAATACTGGAGTGGGTTGCCATTCGCTTCTCCAGGAGATGGTCCTGATCCAGCGATTGAACCTGAGTCTCCCACATTGTGGGTAGATTTTTTACCGTCTGAGCCACCAGGGAAGCCCAAGGAGAAAAGAGGCAGGGTTCAAATCTGACTCCTCCATCCAGTATTTGGGGTAAAATTTAAGGTGTTAGGAGAATTTCAAATTTCGCTCAAGAGATAGTCTCAAATCAGTCAATATATGATAATTAAGCTCTTAGGGATGCAGGAAGCCCAATTTTCTTTACTAAAGAAACTCTTGCTTTGTAAAGGCCTCTAATGACAACATTTCTATTGCTTAGGTTTCACAAACTGAAAATTCTTGCTTCAGGGTCATCCCAGGAACTGAGTTCCCATTTTGCACATGTACAGTGCTGTCTGTATGAAATAACTCAAAATTTGATTAATCAGAAAATCTGTTTTAAGGAAGCAAAACTAATTTAAGCTAGTCAATATTTTACATGCTGTTTCAGGTGTTACATCTCCTTCCCCAAATTGTTTTCATTTTTATTACCTATCTTTTTAATATATTCCTCTCAATCAGGCTTGCATGAAGTTCTTTCTTTCTCACTATTCCATCTCCTTATGGAAACGTGACCAAACTAAGTTTTCTATCAGAGTATCAGTACTTGTACACTTACTGTTCTGTTTTCACTGCCACACACTTCATTCCCTTAGGTCTGGGTTGTTGTACAGCTGATCTCCTTGCTTCCAGTTTATGTCTTTGTTTTTTGGTTGTTTCTGATACCTAATTTCTGGTCTTGCATATCTCCTGTAAAAGCTAAACTACTAATAGTTTCATAATATTAGGCACTTTGCTCAAATATTTCAAAACTTCCAATGCATTTATATATTCTAAAAACTTTAATGTGTTCAGTTCTATTGGGTATTTTGAAAATACAGTTTGCTTTAGGAAGTTTGACTGTGTTAACTCCCAATATGGATATCTTCTGTTTTCATCCCCATCCATATATCACAAGTTAAAACTTATACTTTCTATAAGTCCTGACTATTTCCTCTAGATAACATCCTTCCCTCATCAAACTTCTTTTGTGTCAGATATTGTTACTATTCATTTGGTATTTAATGATATTGCCTTTTAAAAAGTCATTTATATCTACATATTTTGCCTCCTTAACAAAATATATAGACTCTTTAATATCAAAGGCTGTGTCTAAAGAATGCCTAACATGTGCTATACACATACTAGTTGTTCAATGAATACTTTCTAAGTGAATGAACAAATGTATAATTATTATAACAAATGGGACATTTTAATGTAATTAAATTAGATATGCATTTTAAAAACAATAAAGCAGTCCTGGAACATCCTCTCCATATTATAATTAAAGTTGAATTTACTGGTCTACTTCTTCTAGTACTATATCTAAGACATGAGAATGTTTTAAAGTCCTACTCAATTAAGCTTTAAATATAATTTACATATTAAAGATATAAATCACATAGAAATAAAATAACTATCTTTCTTAATATATGAAATCCATGTTACCTACAATGTTTCATAACACTCAGGTAGGTAGCATTTTTTTCCAGTAAAAGGAATTGCCCTCATTTTTAAAACTACCTTTTAAAATAATTTTGATAAAGCCTTACCAGAGGTATTGATATGGATCTTTTTAATTTCAGTGACTTCTTTTAAGAGTGGATTAGATGCTTTGCCAATCTCTCTGCTAATATCACCAAAAATCAAGAAAAGTTGTGTATTTGTGTTTTATTTTGACTTTTTCAAATTTTATTTCCACCCTTTGGAATATCTTCCAAACTCAGGTTCCACTATAAAATAAGAAGGTAAAGCATGCTTATTTTAATGTTTTAATGCATTAATGATAATACTGTTATTAATTTTAAAATATAATTCCGTGATGCAATAACCAGTACATTCTGCATACAAGGTCTCACTAACTGGGTTTGCCAGGAATGAATCAAAATCTTCTGGATGTCAATAAACTCTGATGTGTATAAACAACTGTTGGAAAATAAAGTGACTTTTAAAACTTTTTTTCCTAGTAATAATAATTACAGTTGTATTAGACATTTTGGGAAAAAATGGTGATTTAATGTAAAATTGATATAGAATGTTGCTTGCAGTGTTAATTTTTGCTTTACGAAATCATTTTTCAAATTGCATCCTTTAAACCCTTAGTATTGTCATTATTAACCAATAGCCACTCACAGATAATATTTTGTGTCTTCAGAAAGTATCATTTAGATACAAACTGCATGAACAGAGAAATAGTAATCAAAATCATCATGCATTCTAAATCACAAGGAAGTTGGTTGGATGGAATGCATGTTGGGTTATTATTTAATTATACAGAAATTTCTGACTGTGAAGGATATTGGTTGCAATATTATCTAAGTTAAGATACTGTGCCATTTGGGCTTAAATAAATAATCTAGTTTTATGAAGAGAAATGGGTAATTTTTACTTGGAAAAATTCTCTTTAAAAATTAATGAATTTGAGAGTTATGTAATATTATCAATGTGATTAGTGCTAAACTTTAAAAATATTATAATAACTTTATTTTGCCCCAGATTTTCCATTTAAAAACTATAAAATGAAATCATTAGTTTTATTAAAAGTACTTTACAACTCAATCTCAATTGATCTCTCTAAAAAAATCAACATTAGATTTTTCTAAAATCTGTTTTAAATTGTGTTATTTATTTAAAAAACACTGAAGCCTTAAATATGGTTTTAAATAATCCATATCAATCTCTCAACTTGAAAAACTACTTAATATTGTTATATTTTATAGAATTCTGTGGTAGAATTTGGAATACTAAAAAATTTCTCCTAAGAGAAAAGTACTTTTCTTATTAAAACAAAATTTTGAGAATAGTTCTTAAAAGTTAATGGGTGAAAACAGATGTATTTATGCATATTAAGTAAACATGTGAATACTTAGTGAAGCATTTCAGGATAAATGTTTAAATCTGTGCAGTTTAACACCACTGAAAATTAAGTTCAAATTTGATATTAAGTTCAATATCAATAAAATTGCCCAAGGCCACACAGCAAAATAAGCAACGTGACTGTAGTACAAACCGTGATAGTATAACATCAGAGCCTATAATCTTACCCATTATATGGAACTCCCCCAAGCTCAGTTTACAGCATCTGTAAAATGGGGTCAGTGTTATCAGTACTACAATAGCAGTTTCTGCTACTGCTGATCATGAGATTACAGTGCAGAGCCAATAATCGAAACATAATTTGAACAACATCAATATAGATTAGCACTTAGAGGAAGTATCAGCAGAAGGAGATAAAGGAGTTTGTTCTAATGGAGTCAAGCTACTTATCTTTCTGTTGTTCTACTCTTACCAGTGAAAAATAAGACATGTAAAATTGAATGGCTCTCTGTGTGTGCAGATGTACCTCTTTACAACTCGTATTTTTGGAGACTACATGACCCATAGAGAACACAGGTTTGAGACTATGTACATAGCTCATACAGATTTTAACTTTTAACTTTGCTCAGATCATTAATTTACAGGCTCAGTTTTTCTGTCTTGATAACCCACATTTGTCAGAGAGAAAATAGTCATGGGTATATTAAAATTTTTTTAAAAAGTAAACAAAAATCCTCACCCCAAATTATTAATTATAACTTTAGAATCTGAGATTTACTCTACCTGTGGTCTAACTTTGAATAAAATTAAGAGGATGCATTGCAGAATCCAAGGTTTCGTTAAATTACTTGCATTTAAATTCCGTGTGTTCATTTAACCTCTTTAACAACCACTTTATTACTTCTGAAACTATATTACTAAATAGCTTCTAGAAGCCCCAATATATCTCCTGTTAACGATCTCACAAACCTGGAGGCTTAAGAAAACAATACTGTGAAATATGAACACTTTTTGAAGGATTGATAGAAAAAAATAAAGAATAAAAGCCACTGTGTGTTAAGATTTTATTAGGTTATTCCACCTGCAAAAACAGATGCTATATCTGTTTCAAATCATTTTGTCAGTGATATTTTTAGGCACTTTCTAAGTGATAATCAATCTTGATTTTAGAAGTTGGAAAACTTAAAGTTTTAAAGATATCTCTGCTATGTACAGCTATTATAACACCACATTTTAAGTATATCTTCTCCCTTCAATTAAGATTAAAGTTTTGATAGAAAAGCAATTACAATCCTACTTTTTTGCCCAAACTGAGGAATGATCACATTCACATCAATTTATAGAAGTTGTTTTTCAGAAAACAGACTGTATTCTGGCTAATTATTTTAAATCAATTGAAAATAAAACAAAAGTATTTGATTACAGCTTAGAAGCTTAGAAGGGCTTCCCCTTATGGCTCGGCAGCTAAAGAATCTGCCTGCAATGCGGGAGACCTGGGTTTGATCCCTGGGTTGGGAAGATCCCTTGGAGAAAGGAATGGTTATCTACTCCAGTATTCTGGCTTGGAAAATTCCATGGACTGGGTTGTATAGTCCATGGGGTTGCAAAGAGTCAGACTCGACTGAGCAAGTTTCACTTTGGAAATAGTCTCACATCTAACTATAAATGAGTGTGTGAGTTAGCCAGAGGTAGTTCAAAGTTTGTCTTATGTACTTCTTATCTAACTCTTTAATTCCATAGCTTCTTTGTCCTGACTTATCCAGTCTTTCCCACTTTTCTACTTGTATGGCTTTCTACTCTTCCTCTGTTTGTAGAATCAGAAGCCACTAGATGGTATCAGGAGTGAAAGTAGTGGGAACCAGAAGAGGGTATATTGCTCTTTTCACCTACCTCAAGCCCAGAAGCAGACATAGATAATAAAGCTTCAGTTCTAACTGGGAATTGATCATGTGGGGATAACAAAGAAACAATGGATTTACCAAAGGAAACTGAGACGTTGTATGCAAACAGTATATGACCTTTAAAAATGAATTTGTGCCTCCCCACTTTGTGGATGCTTTCTGAGTCATGTAGAGGACAGTTTAACTTCTTTTTTTTTCTTTCTTTCTTATTGTCAAGCAATGAAGGTAGTAAAAGTTGATTTTTTATACAGGATCATGATGAGAGAAGAAGTTATTCAGTTGAATCAAAGATTATTATTTTTCTTTGATTCACAGAAACTTGTTCTGAAATTCTGCTGGTGTCATCAGTTCTTCTTTCTATCATAGCAGATTGAGGCTTCTTAAACTAACAAAATTCTAAAATACCAGAAGATTATTTTTATAATTTTATAATACCAGTGAATTGGGAGCAATTTTTTATTATTAAAATTCCAAAGTGTTGATAAGCCAAATTTAAATGGCATTTTTGTCCAAAAGCATATAAAGCAACATTCACACACACACACACACAAACACACACACACACAAATTCAAAGAATTGTATATTTAGTGTGCATAGCATAATTTGAAAAGAAATTGCCTTGAAATTACCTCTAAATTGCAATCCAGTACCACCACAATTGTAGGTGCTTCATATTTAGACTGATACCAGTGAAGCAATATTTCTTTCTTTTTTTTTTAATCCTTTGCTGCATCTAAGAAAACTGCAGTACATATTGAAAATGAATGTACTTTGGATCAGATTCTTTCAGACTACTAATAACTACTAAAAAGACAATAATAAAAATCTACTTTGTACAAGCTCTCAGAAATTGCAACACAATGGAAGATATCTGTACTCCTTAGCATTACTTATATGAAACTAATAATATTGAAAATTCTGAAATATTTTTATGAATTGAAACTGATCTAATATTCACTGTAAACAAAGACTCAAGCCATTGAAATTTATGTACATCAACTTAAGGGTGAAAATTTGGCACATGTATCCATATCTCTCTAACAATAATGTCTGAAATGATGCTTGACTTATCTTTCACCTGTGCCATGAAGGAAAGGCCCTGTCATTTTGGTTTTGTCTTTAATTTTCATTCCTTATAGTTTTGAAACATTCACTCTCTCCTTTCAGCAACGGTAGGTGGCACGGTATTATGACAGTGCACTAATGTTCCCTGTTCTCCTAAAGTTCTTTGGGAAAGTAGCATTAGAGGCATCGTCAGCTGTTTCTTCACATCTTCTACAGAGAGGGCTTGAAAGTTTTCATCTCTTGCTTTGCCCCTTACCACAGACACAGACTGTAAAACTTAACAAGCCTGGGGCTTTTATGAATACTTGATCAAAGTTAAAACTTGATGTGTATGAGGATGTAGTGGTGGTCTCCCGGTCAGTATGTGGCTACAGGGGCTGACAAATCCCCTCCAGCCCTTCAGTCACAGACTGTTGCAAGATACACTTCACTGTAAGATCCTATGGAAAAACTCAAATATTTTATTTTCATGAAAATATTATGCCCATAATATTTACTGTTTTCAGTAGGATTTCAAATACTATGGCCATTGCTATACTTTTATTTTTCACAGCCAACAATTTTTTTTTTTCTTAACACAAACTTTCAGCGACTTGATATATTTTTATTTTTCCATGTAGTGATTGTTTTCACTTAACTGAGCTATCTGGAGCTTAGGGAGAGTGCTGTATTTGTTAAATAATAAATGTACTTTTATTTTTTAGAAGTAGAATTTTAGCCAAAACATATATTCTTCAGCTAATTAAACACTACAGAGCAGGTTTAGGAACTCTCTGTATAATCAAATCTAATGTGCTGTTCTGGCAGGGCATTTCCTTTAGCTTAAAAGGGTGTTAATAGAACTCTGTACCAAAAATGGTGACATCATTTCCAAGATAAATGGATATTTATTGATATATATTTAAAAATCTATTTATATAGATTTTATATAGACAATCTCTATAGTTTGTCATCTTAGCAATAGTTATTATTTTAAAAATAAAAATAATTATTTTTATACTCACAAAAGGAAAATTATTAATTTTTGTTTATCATAAAGAAATAAATGTGACAGCATCTGCTACTAACAAAATACTAAGCTTTATTCTGCAATGGGGGAGAATATCAGTTGTACATTCCTCAATTGATACTTTCTAATTTTTAAGAAATTACACACACAAAAAATTCAAATTTAATTTAGACTTTTAAGATTGAAATTTTCAAAGTAGAAATATAGTGTAACAGCCCAATGCATTATATACACATTGAGTGCATTGTCATTTCCATCTCATTAACAAAAGGCTACATATTTACATGTAAGAATAGCAAAAAGGCAGAGAGGAGAAAATAGTTAATGTTTTGGAAACTTCACTCTTACAAACTGACTTTATAAATACAATGGTCAGAAACTACTAGCAAATAGAGGTACAGAATTTGAGTGTTAGTATGTTATCCAACTGGTCCATTCTAAAGGAGATCAGTCCTGGGTATTCTTTGGAACTGCTACTGCTGCTAAGTCACTTCAGTCGTGTCCAACTCTGTGCGACCCCATAGATGGGCAGCCCACCAGGCTCCCTATCCCTGGGATTCTCCAGGCAAGAACACTGGAGTGGGTTGCCATTTCCTTCTCCAATTCATGAAAGTGAAAAGTGAAAGGGAAGTCATTCAGTTGTGTCCGACTCTTAGTGACCCCATGGACCGCAGCCTACCAGGCTCCTCTGTCCATGGGATTTGCCAGGCAAGAGTACTGGAATGGGGTGCCATCGCCTTCTCCGATTCTTTGGAAGGAATGATGCTAAAGCTGAAACTGCAATACTTTGGCCACCTCATGCGAAGAGTTGACTCATTGGAAAAGACTCTGATACTGGGAGGGATTGGGGGCAGGAGGAGAAGGGGACGACAGAGGATGAGATGGCTCAATGGCATTACCAACTTGATGGACATGAGTTTGAGTGAACTCACTAAAACATCTGCTGTTATCAGTGTATGACCTGTTGAAATGTTTTTACTTTATAGAATTACTAACTATAAATATTGATTATTGTGCCTTAGAATTTATTGTTAAATTATTACGGAGATTTTTCTTTTTTTGAATTTAACTTCACTTATTAGCTTTGCTTTTAATAATGACTGGAAAATCTACAAATGTAGCATATGCTTATAAATTTTAAGATAGCCATCAGAAAATGCACAGGTATTTACTGTGTTTGGTTTCTGTCCTTTTACATATACAGTGGTTTGGACTTAATCCACTTAAAAATATTTGCATCTTTTGTTCAGATCATTTCAGTATTTATTGACTACTAATTCCAGACATTGGAGTTACAAAAGAGTATGTGTTCCTTGCTCATATTCTTATATAAATATATAATAAGTTAAACACGTATGGGAGAAATAATTACAGTATAGTGTGGTTAAATGCAATACAAGCAGTGGAAAATAGCAGTGAAAAATTATGAATTCTAAAGGACCATGCCAAATCAGATTGAGGAGCATCACTGGAAACAACACTCAGGAGCTGAGAGATGAACATTAACCATCTGTTTAGAGGGGATGTCATGGCATTATAATAAGCCATATGTAATCTTGATAAGTATTATATCTACTATCAGAAAAAAAAGTATTCTTTTGTCAAAAGAAACATTTCAGTAAATATTCTACATTTTTTAACTAGTTAGAATTATAGCTGTTCGGCATTATCTCATTTAATTTTATAGGTGCAAATACATTTTCTTGGCATATGTGTTAGGATGATCTTTTGTTAAATGAGTGACTTTGTTTTATTTCACTGTTCTTGTTAGGCATTTCCCTCTCGGGAAAATATTGTCTCTTATACTCAGGATGTTGTTAAGGTCTATGGATCCACATTTAACTGATAATCTAGAAGAATAATTTTCAAAGTGTGTATTTTAGACCAGCTACAACAGCATCACCTGAGAACTTGTAAGAAATACACATTCTTATCCCCTCCCTACCAGAACCTACTGAAACAGAAACTCTGGAATTAGAGCTCAGCAATTACCCCATGGAGAAGGCAATGGCACCCCACTCCAGTACTTTTGCCTAGAAAATCCCATGGACGGAGGAGCCTGGTAAGCTGCAGTCCATGGGGCCGCTAAAGTCAGACACAACTGAGCGACTTCACTTGCACTTTTCACTTTCATGCACTGGAGAAGGAAATGCCAACCCACTCCAGTGTTCTTGCCTGGAGAATCCCAGGGACGGGAATCCTGGTGGGCTGCCGTCTATGGGCTGCACAGAGTCGGACACGACTGAAGCGATTTAGCAGCAGCAATTACCCCACAGTAAATCCAATCTGATGTATGCTTAAGTTTGAGAACCATTGGCCTAGAAGAAATGCACTACTAGTGCTTATAAACAGTCATAAGACCCAGCTCACTGTGGTTCAGTAATCTGTTAAAGTTTATCTGAATGTAATTGTGGAAGACTGCATGCATGATATACATTCCATCCATTCCTTTAAATCCTCTAAAATCTAGCTTTGACTAAGCACACCTTCTGATAGCATCGTAGCTATACCATCATCCTATTGGCTCCATATAAAACGCTGTTTTTTTTTTTTTTTTTTTTTTAAGTCGCTCAGTCGTGTCCGACTCTTTGCGACCCCATGGACTGTAGCCTACCAGGCTCCTCTGTCCGTGGGATTTTCCAGGCAATAGTACTGGAGTGGATTGCCATTTCCTTCTCTAATAAAATGGCTTAGTAGTAGCCTATAATTTAAACCTATTTTTCTACTTTATTTAATCTAAGAATTTTGTAGTTAGCTACACCAGTGTTTGCTACTAAGGCCTCACAGGTGGAAAATATAACTCAGATTTCAGTGTTAGGAATAGTTCTGTTTGAGGAACTTATTCCCTTTCATCTTACACAATGAACCTTGTAATTTGATTGTGATTCCCTCTACATATGAGCTTTAGAAATCTTACCATTCAATCCATGGTTAGCCCAGCAAATACAACACACTTAATGAAGTGCCTGTTTAGTCTTATATTTCAATTTTTCTTTTCTCTTGGATTTTTTTACACTTTTACCTTCTTATTCTTTGCAATCAAATAGTCATATTGAGTCCCTTTTTAAAAATAAGTTGAAATATTATTTAAATGATCAACAAATAACATTTAAAATTATGTGCTTATTGACAGTAGTGAATTATGTAAGATTTTGCCAAGAACCAGAAGTGTTTGAAAACAGAACAGTGCAGTTTTAAATGAATAAAGTGATGTCAATAATGTAGAGTCCTACAGCCCCTAGTACTCCACTTTGGTTTTGCGTCCAGGTCTGTTTGTATGCCGCCTTCTGGTGACTGGGTGATCTGAGGTGGGCAGTGGGAGGGGAGGTTCAGGGTTGGGGTGGGGGATGTGTATACATATGGCTGATTCATGTTGCTGCATTGCAGAAACTAACACAATATTATAAAGCGATTATCCTCCAATTAAAAAAAAAAAGAAAGAATGTAGAGCCATTTGAGACACTCAAGTCAGCAGAAGAAATTGAAGCATAGAATGGTTCAAAGATTTGCTGATAGTCAGTGAGGTTAGTTAATAGTTAGAACCAAGGCCACGTCTAAGTGCTCTATTGTGTTATGAGTCCTGAAGTGTTCTATTTAACCATATTTTACTGACTCGATGGACGTGAGTCTGGGTGAACTCTGGGAGTTGGTGATGGACAGGGAGGCCTGGCGTGCTGCAATTCATGGGGTTGCAGAGTCAGACACAACTGAGCGACTGAACTGAACTGAACTGAACTGAAAGTTTTATATTTACTCTAAAAATATTATATGTTATATATATATAATATCTACATTATATGTATCATATCCATTTTGTACAATGTATCATATCCACTTAATTTGTACATTGTTCATTTTTATTATAACCTTAGAGGTACAGAGATTTGAGAGATTAGAAATTCAGGGCATAAACAACTTGCCCAAAGTAATTCAGCTGTTTAGTAGTAGAACCAGGATTGGAATATCAGGCTCCTATACCGTGTGATAGAATGTTTACTACCATATAAAAAGACAAATAAAAAGCACCTTTTCACGTAAAAATTAATTGTAATATGTGATGATACAGTTATTGCAAGATGCTATAAGCACAAATAAAAATAAGGAATTGTTAAGTCATTTAATTGTGCCTATCTTTTCTTGAAGTATGGCCTGTTTTTTTAACCACATTGATCAATCTTTTTATCCATTCAATTCCATAAATGCATATCACAACTCACTACAGAGGTAACTGAGTGAGCTGTACAGTGATAAATTTTTCTTGTTAGGAGAAATTACATTCACTAACTTGAGCTACTTCAGCATGAAATTGAAAAGGAATCATTTTGTCTTAATTTACATTCTTGATTCAATGAGAAAAATGTGAATTAACCCAACAGAGCTACAGATGCGTTGCCTCAAATACTAAAGGTAAACTAAATTGGTATTGTTGGAAGTTCATTAAATTATACACCCCCTGATTTATTAGAGTAGATTTTTAAAAGCATGATTGCCAAGGTTAGTTATGCTGAGTATATCTATATTTTCAAATGTTTGTTTTGTCCTTTTGTTCCATTTTATCGTTTTTGATATATCTTTATGAATACTCCTTTGCGTTTTCCATTTTTCACCTAAGCCGTGCACATCATTTCTTAATCAAAATCACTGGGATAGTGCCTCGGTTCACTAGACTTAGGAGCTGCTATTTGCCTTGAATAAATTACACGAAAACATGTTGATTGATAGATGTTGCATGTCAGAAAAGAAGATAACTGTATCTTCTTTAGCTTACTAAAAGGTCATGCACACAGAGTGATAGGAACAGCCATACACAAGTTTGAGATAAAGCGTATCATGAAAGGTGTGCAATCTTGTAACAGTGATACATACACTTAAAAGGCATTTTTGTTTCAAATACAAATCATATATCAAGTGTTAAAGAAAAAAGTAAAATATGTTTTATCTCAACTATATTCTCCAGTATTTTAATATTACATAATTTCTACTTTTGTCATGTGATTGAAATAATAAAAGTCATAATCATTGTTTAATTGACCTTTCAAGTTACTTTTAAAATATTGTATGGATATGGAAAGTTTTAAAAAATATCTTCATTAGCTTTATAATATGCATCTATATAACAGTCTTAGACTGAAATAAATCTATATGTAGGTAAATGTTTCATATTTTAAAAGGTAGAAAGAAGAATTTATAGTCATTTTCTATCTCCAACTGGATTTTCCACATGTCTAATGGACATTTTAGGAAAAAAATTGTGGATTGAGGCTTAAGCTGTGGTTTTTGTTTTCTTTTGTTTTTCAGGCGATCAGTGTACCTCTAAATTGTGGGGTTTTAAATGCATTCACCTAAATGTTTATATTAAGAAGACAAAACCAAAAGTATTTTTAAAATTTCTAAATGTGAATATTATGATTTTAACCATAAAATGTGATTGAAATATATTTGTGCTACTATATTAACCCTTATATTTTAAAAAAAGATTCTGTTCTTTTATCAAATTCCATATCTTTGTGTTCATTAACCTAGTTTGTCTTTGAAAATTTTGGTTGAACAAGAAATCTGACGGTGTTTTAGTAGTATAGTTTTTAAAATAGGATGGAATGTTTTTAGTCACAAAAAGACTGGCCATGTTCTTATCTATCCCAAAGTACTCGTTCTCCAACAGAGCTGCCAAAATGTCAAACTGTCCAGTTTCAGTGTATAACAAAGATTCTGTTGTATTATAAAGATATTCATAACAATTTTTATGGAAGGCTGAAAGTGTATAAGTTCACAGTTGTAGCGATAACATGGCACTCTTCACTGTTTGGCTTGTTTATATTGGCACAGATCCCCAAAGTGGAGACTGACAGAGTCATGCAGAAATCTGGTATTTGAGCTGAAATTTACACACTTTAAGTGATGAACTAAACAGGCTGGTGTTTTCTTTTTCTTACTGAAAAAGTGCAAGGTTACACAATACAGACGGTTTTCATCTTTTCCCATAAATGCACAGATTCCTGGGATATAAATGACTGAATTCATCACCAATTCATCAGGGACGCTGAGCTATGCAGTTCTGTTTACAGTGGCAGAAAGTTAATATAAATTTTCATCAGAAGGGGAAGTTTACACATATGATTCTATTTGTCCTTCATTATTAGCACCTGAGTCTAGGCTAGAACGCATAATTGTCTACAGGCACAGGCCAAATAGATGCAAGGGAAAGGCAAATAAGCACACCAAAAATAATTTTATGGTTGTCTGTTACAATTCTCTCACTGGGATTCTTAATCTAGAAAATCAATAAACAACAGGAGTGAAACTCTTTTCCACTGTTCAGGCATGGTACAGCAGAAAGTAGCACACAGAAAGACCATTGTGCTTTTTTTGTTTTACTTTACTTTATTCTTCCTGTAAAGTTTATTGGATCAGTTTCTACTCAAAGCAAAATATGTCCTGGGTCATTCTGTTAATTTTATACATTTTTCAGCATTTCTTAAAGTGTAAATATCCGAGTGGTAGCAAATATGACAAGACAAAATAGTACCCTCATTTCATTTTTTAAAATAAATCAGAGGCATTCATTTATCTAAAAGATTTTATTTCATTTTATTCTATTGTTATCTGAACATTTGTGGAAACTAAGATATTCGGAATAGACAGAAGGATAACAATGGATAAACTATTCTAATGATAAAAAAGTCAAGATCAATGATCCTAGATATCATATTTTCTGTAATATACCTATTTGTAAAAATATTTTAATTAAAATGTGTTCTTGAATATCGTGCTCTCAATATCAAGGATACTTTTATTATATCTAATTTTACATTTACTATGAATTTCAATATAATTTATTTTGTTTGAGTTTTGCATTTTACATTAAATTAAGGTAAAATAATTCACCTTTTGCATCCTGATGAAAGTAGGTTACTTTTACCCCCAAATCTAGCTTTGGTAAAACTTACACATTATTTCATTCTTCTGGTTGAAATTCATTAATTAATACGTTTGCTCTTTTCTTTCCCTGTTTGTTCCTTGAGAAAACATTGTTATACTTTTCTTTATAGTAGGCAAGTATAAATAAATTTTAATTTTATGGTTGCTGGCCAAAAATAATAGTGTCCAATAAAAAGAGAGGATATGTCTATCACTAACCAAGAATAAAAACAGATTCGAATACAATTTATAGAAATCCAGATCCCAAATGTGATTGCTTGGTAGTACATGAAAATAAAATATTGAAAAAGGAATTTAAAAGTGATATTATAGTTCTCGCAAAGTATTTTTTGATAGTTGCTCATACAGGTTAATTAAAAGCCACAGAGTTCATTTCTTACAGTAATCTATAATATCAATTCAATTTTTACATTTCCCAATTTACATTCCTTAATCTCATGGTCTGTACTCTACATTAGGTATTATATTGATTATTTTTAAGCAGTTATTCAGAATGTTTAGTTATTTCTTTCTCTCCATTTTTCCTACTTACATTGACAGATTTTTCAGTCAGTTCCTTTTATTTCAGGTTTTAGAAAGAATGTTGAACCATGAGGATAATATCCTGCCTTTTTACCCATGTTTGTACAGGTTATACCCTCAGCAACATTTGTAAAATAAGAGGCTGACATGCCATAATTAATCAATAACAGGAGTAATTTCTGTCCCTCAAAGTCAATGTTACTTATAGTCCCACTATAATTTTACTTACTTTTTAAGGCAAAAGCTACTGAAGATACATAAAATGTTGGTAACAAATTTCCTTTTTTATAGTTGTGGTTTACCTATTAATATTAGAGAAGAGGCTGCATCTCTGTTCGCTCAAAAGAGAAAAAGCCACACAGAAAAGGTTGTGTCAACAAGATAAGCATCTGGATGAAAACTAAACAAATTATGTGAATAGACAGATGTTTTCCATATATGTAATATATGGATAAATTTTTCAGGTTTCATCCAGATGTTTGGAATCATGTGAACATAATCATAACCTCTTTGTGACCCTTTATTTTCCCTATCAGGTGGCTGTGGTTTAGTCGCTAAACTAAACTAGTTTGGCTCTTGGACTCTTGCAACCCCATTGACTGTAGCCTGCCAGGCTCCTCTGTCTGTGGGATTTTCTAGGCAAGACTACTGGAGTGAGTTGCCATTTCCTTCTCCAGGGGATCTTACTGGGCCAGGGATCAAACCCAGGTCTTCTGCATTGCAGGCAGATTCTTTACCAACTGAGTTATGAGGGAAGCCCAGTAGACAGATTAAATGACTTTCTTAAAAAGTATTTGGTATGAGATTAAAAAAAAAAAAAAGTTAAAGGCTTCACTCGATTTTGACATCAGTGTTTTGTTTTGTTTGCTCACTAAAACAACCTGAACTCAGGGAAGATTCCCTGGAGGAGGAAATGGCAGCCCATTCCAATATTCTTGCTGGGATAATCCCATGGACAGAGGAGCCTGGTGGGCTACAGTCCATGGGGTTGCAGAGTCCGACATGACAGCATGCATGCATGCAACCTGAACTCAAATCGTATCTCTTGATTAGACAATTTGCCTGCTTTTAACTAGAAATTAATTGATTTATTGTAATTATTAGTTGATTGCTCTGTGCTCAGTCCTATCTGACTCTCTGCAACTCTGTGGACTGTAGCCTTCTGGGCTCCTCTGTCCATGGAATTCTCCAGGCAAGAATACTGGAGTGGGTTGCCATTTTCTCTTCCAGGGAATCTTCCCAACCCAGGGACTGAACCTGTGTCTCCTGCATTGGCAGGTGGATTCTTTACCACTGAGCCACTTGAAAGGTTCTATTAATTGGTTATTTACTTATCCATTAAAATCATGCCTTTGTATTTTCACATACATGTGTCTTCAAACACAGGTCTTTCTATGTTCTCTCTCTTTCTCATTCTTGGAATAAAGTCTCACTAATTTATATAATAAACCTCAGATTAATTAAACAAGTTACTGATTAAATCAAGATTATAAGGGGGCAGTATTTAAGATTCAAATTGTTTTCAAACAATTGAACTCATGTAGGATAACTCACTCTCATATAAATAATGTGCTAATTACAAATTATTATTTTCTGCTAATTAGCGCAGGTCAGCAGGAATTCTACTTGGCAACACTTAGCTTAATTGTTCAAGTTGCTATATGTACTTGAAATTAATGAAACTGAATTACCTTTAAAATGCCAGACTTTTCCTTAGTTTCTGATTTCCTTGCACTCATTCCTTTCAATTATTTTAATGTAGAGAGGTTTGATTTTATATACATATAATCTATCAATTTTTATAAATTATATGGAATTATTTGGATATTAAATAATATATAAAATTAGAATAATCACTCTCATAAACAAACACACATTTCTATGCTGTATAACTGATTTCAAAAGTCCAAAAATCTACCTACATGTTGCAGCTTCTTTCTGAGATCTCCATTTCTACCAGTTATTATTTTACATTTTACTTGCACTGATAGTCAATTTTCTGTGTTTGGAAGGATTCTAATTCTGAGGTTCCATCTCTTAAGTGGATGAAAATGCTACTGTGAATAAGTTATGTTCTTTATGGATAAATGGAGTGGTAGGGGAGGATTGATAGTCATGCCAGTCCCAAACTCCATTCTATTTGCTTTTTTCTGAGCATGCTGTTTCCTGAACATGTATTTATTTATTATGTTTGCCATTTATAGTTCTTTGAAATACTTTGAAATCAACAACTTTTTTCTCTTTGCTATTTCTGTTCCCGAATTTTAAAAAAAATAGCAGGAAAAACTGATACCATTCGGATCAGTACATTTAACAGTATGTAGCAGTTAAGTGATACTTGATAAATATTTGCTTAGTGAATGAATTAATATAATGACAAGATAATAAAAATGCTTTAGCTTATTCTTCCTAAGGAGACATAGATAGTGAGACTGAGCAATCTACCAGTTAATCAAGATTGGTTATTCATATATTGCTGCATGAGCTTTGGTAAGCTTTAACTGTCTTAAATACATTTGCCATCTTTGTTTTTAATTTGTTTTGTTTCTGTTAGAGTAATGCGTTCACCCTCAGAATTACTTTTTTTTTTCCCCATGAGACTGAGGTCTTAAATAATCATACTGTCACACAACTGTACAGGTACACTAGCATCTAAACAAGAGCTTCCCAGATGGCTCGGTATCTGCCTGCCAGTGCAAGAGACAGAGGAGACATGGGTTTGCTCCCAGAACTAGGAAGATCCCCTCAAGTAGGAAATGGCAACCCACTCCATTTTTCTTGCCTGGATAATCCCATGAACAGAGGAGCCTCACAGGCTATAGTCGATGGGGTTGCAAAGACTCGACACGACAACTGAGCCTGAGATCATCTAAAACTAAGGCAAACCATGGTATAGAAATAGGGAAATAATCATGTATTAGTAATAACAAAATGGTAATACTGAAAAACTTAATCATGTTACCTAATTTGCTTCATCACTCCTATGCCACTTCTTTAAATTATTATTTGAGATTTATTTCCACCTGAAACATACTTGAAACATCAAAGGATATTAAGATTTGTTTTTCTTTTTTTTTTTTAGTTTTATACTTATGAAGAGACAGCTTTCTTGAAGATGTTTAGATGTCAGTATTAAAGATAATATAAAATATTTCATGTTCACTGTAACCTCATTTAAATATGTATAACATTATTTCAAATATTATGAGAATTCAAAGTTCTAAGGGCTCCAGGACTGGCCAGATTACAGCAATGATGTGCTCAGTGGTTAGCATTCACTGGGCATGCCTAAGTGAATGGATGGATCGATGAATGAATTAGAAACTTTGAAAAGATACAGAGTTTATTATCTAAATTCATTGTGGGTTGGTATGTATGTGCTCATTTTATGAATACAAAGCTGTGTTGGATATCTCAGTTTTTTGTATTAGGCCTTTAAATTAAAAAGAAGCTATTCATGTCCATCAGCAGATGAATGGCTAAGAAAACTGTGGTACATATACACAATGGAGTATTACTCAGCCATTAAAAAGAATACATTTGAATCAGTTCTAATGAGGTGGATGAAACTGGAGCCTATTATACATAGTGAAGTAAGCCAGAAAGAAAAACACCAATATAGTGTACTAATGCATATATATGGAATTTAGAAAGATGGTAACAATAACCCTGTATACGAGGCAGCAAAAGAGACACTGATGTATAGAACAGTCTTTTGGACTCTGTGGGAGAGGGAGAGGGTGGGATGATTTGGGAGAATGGCATTGAAATATGTATAATATCATATATGAAACGAGTCGCTAGTCCAGGTTCGATGCACGATACTGGATGCTTGGGGCTGGTGCACTGGGACGACCCAGAGGGATGGTATGGGGAGGGAGGAGGGAGGAGGGTTCAGGATGGGGAACACAGGTATACCTGTGCCAGATTCATGTTGATATATGGCAAAACCAATACAATATTGTAAAGTTAAATAAAATAAAATTTAAAAAAATATAAAAAAAAAATTTTAAAAAAGAAGCTATTCAGTGATTTAAAAAATATAATGCCATACTTAACGATCTCTAACAAATACTCATCTCTGAAAATACTGTTGGAAATGTTTAAAATACAAAACAACAGTATCAGTTGGTTTCTTGGAAAGTAATAGATTCTTATGAAGTGAAATTCTTACCACATCTGCATAGAAATAAAAAACAAGCTTTTGCACCAATAAGTAAGGAGCCACATTTTTAATTAGCATTTTAAATTTAATTTCTATTTTTTTAAACAGAAAATCTGTTAAAACTCCAACCTGATTCCTTTCTTTGCAGGAGTCCAAAAATCCATAAATTTCTTTCCAAAACTATTTTAGCAATTAGAAGTGGGGCTATTGAGAGTAATATTTCAAAGACAGTGATTCATCATTCATAGTTGTGATGTGTTTTCCAGGATACATTTTTATCATTGTGTACATGGAGTAATGATACTTATTCTGACCAAAAGTTGAAGTTGAACTGTATCTCAGAACTATAAATATATTCTTCATCTCAAGGATAATGCTCTATAGTTCATGATCTTCTTTCTAGTTAAAAATTGCATTCAGACACAAGTAAGAGTTATTAAAAACCGAGACATAAACAAATTTGGAATTTAATTTTTCACATCAAACCAAGAATCCTGGAAGTTATTGTTTGCTAGTGTGAACTCAGTGGCTGAGAAAGTGTCACTGCTGCGGTTTTGGTAATATTCTTGGCCTGATCCTTGTAGTCACACAATACCAAGGACTGTGTCCAAATATACATGGGTAGAAGGGCAAAAAGGACTGCAAAGGCTTTTACTGAGGTCCACTGAAAACTTTTGCTAATGTCTCAGCCGTAAGAACTGTGTCCTATAGCTACCTCTAATTTTATAGGAGACAGAGAAATACAGTTTTCACCAGAACACATTTCCTTCTCTAATAAAATAATGTTCACGTTAGTAAGGAAGAAGGAGGCAGTGTGTATTGAGTATACAACTAAAAGGCTCTGCCTCAAAAAGATGAATATAAATTAATTCCTTTTGACTTAGTGCAAAAGATAACCTTTAGTATTCATCCAACAAAATAGTAAGTACCTGTTATATGCCAGAAACTGTTATAAATAAATTCTTAGAGTTAAGAAATGAGTAAACGGAACATTTTCTTACCTTTGAGCACACACATACTTTTTAAATTAAATAATAAAGATCATAATTTATTAAATAATTGTTTTAAATGTGATAGATAGTGGATGGGCTATGGAATAACATGGCAGAACTTCTTTCTGCTTGAGAAGGTCAAGGAACTCCATGTAGAAAAAGTGAAATTCAATCTTAGTCCCAAAAAATGAGTAGAGGTTTGAGAGTACACAAAAGGAGGGAAGGGCAGCAAAGAAAATAGCTTTTCCTAGAAGGATCATTCACTCCAAAAGTGTAGGGCCATTTCTTCCTTTAGCAAATATTTTTCAGCACCTAACTGTGAAGGATGAGATAGCATCACTGACTCAATGGACATGAATTTGAGCAGATTCTAAGAGACAGTGAAGACAGGAGAGCCTGGCATGCTGCAGTCCATGGGGTCACAAAGAGTTGATCATGACTTAACAACTGAACAGCAACAACAACTGTGAAGTTCGGTGAACTAAGAACTGGGGCTACATGGATGAGTAAAACTCACTTGATCCTGACTTATCTTCATGGAACTTACATTGTTCTTGTTCAGTTGCTCAGTTGTATCTGATTCATTGCAACCCCACGGACTGCCGCACAACAGGTTTCCTTGTCTTCACCATCTCCCGGAGCATGCTCAAACTCATGTCCATTGAGTTGTTAATGCCATTCTACCATCTCATCCTCTGTCATTCCCTTCTTCTCCTGCCTTCAATCTTTCCCAACATCAGGGTCTTTTCTAATGAGTCAGCTTGTTGCATCAGGTAGTCAAAGTATTGGAGTTTCAGCTTCAGCATCAGTCCTTCCAATGAATATTCAGGCTTGATTTCTTTAGGATTGACTGATTTGATCTCCTTGCAGTCCAAGGGACTCTCAAGAGTCTTCTCCAGCACCACAGTTCAAAAGCATAAAATCTTTGGTGTTCAGCCTTCTTTATGGTCCAACTCTCACATTCATACATGACTACTGGAAAAACCATAGCTTAGACTATACGGACCTTTGTCAGCAAAGTGATGTCTCTGCTTTTTAATATGCTGTCTACATTGGTCATAACTTTTCTACCAAGGAGCAAGCGTCTTTTAATTTCATGGCTGCAGTCACCGTCTGCAGTGATTCTGGAGCCCAAGAAAATAAAGTCTCTCCCAGTTTCCATTGTTTCCCCATCTATTTGCCATGAAGTGATGGGACGGAGAAGGCAATGGCACCCCACTCCAGTACTTTTGCCTAGAAAATCCCATGGATGGAGGAGCCTGATAGGCTGCAGTCCATGGGGTTGCTAAGAGTCGGACACGACTGAGCAACTTCACTTTCACTTTTCACTTTCATGCATTGGAGAAGGAAATGGCAACCCACTCCAGTGTTCTTGCCTGGAGAATCCCAGGGATGGGGGAGCCTGTTGGGCTGTCCTCTATGGGGTCGCACAGTCGGACATGACTGAAGCGACTTAGCAGCAGCAGCAGCAGCAGATAGGACTGGATGCCATGATCTTAGCTTTCTGAATGGTTAGTTTTAAGCCAACCTTTTCATTCTCCTCTTTCACTTTCATCAAGAGGCTCTTTAGTTCCTCTTTGCCTTCTGCCATAAGGGTGGTGTCATCTGCATATCTGAGGTTATTGATATTTCTCCTGGGAATCTTGATTCCCGCTTGTGCTTCATCCAGCCTGACATTTCTCATGATGTACTCTACGTATAGATCAAATAAGGGTGACAATATACAACCTTGACGTACTCCTTTCCTGATTTGGAACCAGTCTGTTGTTCCATGTACACTTCTAACTGTTGCTGCTTGACCTGCATACAGATTTCTCAAGAGGCAGGTCAGGTGGTCCAGTATTTCCATCTCCTTAAAAATTTTCCACAGTTTGTTGTGATCCACAATCAAAGGCTTTTGTGTAGTCAACAAAGCAGAAGTAGATGTTTTTCTGGAACTCTCTTGCTTTTTCAGTGATCCAGCGGATGTTGGCAATTTGATCTTTGGTTCCCCTGCCTTTTCTGAATCATCTGGGAGTTCTCAGTTCGCATACTGTTGAAGCCTGGCTTGAAGAATTTTTATCATTATTTTGCTAGCATGTGAAATGAGTGCAATTGTGTGGTAGTTTTTTTGCCAGTAATTGTATGACTTGATGGACATGAGTTTGAACAAGCTCCAGGAGTTGATGATGGACAGGAAGGCCTGGAATGCTACAGACTGTGGGGTTGCAAAGAGTCAGACACAACTGAGCATCTGAACTGTGCAGTAGTTTGAACTTTCTTTGGCATTGCCCTTCTTTGGGATTGGAATGAAAACTCACCTTTTCCAGTCCTATAGCCACCGCTGAGTTTTCCATATTTGCTGACATATTGAGTGCAGCACTTCCACTCATCATCTTTTAAGATTTGAAATAACTCAGCTGGAATTCCATTACTTCCGTTAGTTTTGTTTGTAATGATGCTTCCTAAGGTCCACTTGACCTCACATTCCAGGATGTCTTGCTCTAGGTGAGTGATCACACCATCATGGTTATCTGGGTCATAAAGATCTTTTTTTGATAGTTCTTCTGTGTATGGTGCTTATAGTCTAGTCATTTAAGAGTACACAACCTTTAGTGCTTTGGATGAACTGTTACACAGGATGCTTGTGCAAGAAGAAAGCCCAACAGTCTCCTGAGGGATACCAATCAGGGAGAGATGAAGGAACTGTAAGACCCAGACCTTTCTTTTGGTCTGTTTCTTCTGTTTTAGAATTGTGAGCCACTAAAGAGCTTTTCAGTAGAGAATGACATAGTCAAGTTTGAATTTTAAAAGGCTGGAGTAACAGCATTGAAATGAATTGACTGAAGCTAAGCCTTAAAAAAAAAGCTTGGGTATTCAGATCATTATTGCTCCTCAAGAGATAATACAGAGGCAGTATTTGTGGTGATTAAAGAGAAATTAATACAAATAATACTTAAATAGCAGCATTGACAAGACTTGGGGATGGATTGGACTGTGTATGGAGGGGTATAAGAAAAGGAATAAATCAAGCATGTCTCTAATACCTTGTATATAGAAGTTGGGGGACTTCCAATCATCTTATTCAAAATTCTGTGAGAATTTGAGGTTAGGGATGAGCTCACTTTTTGAACTTTGAGTTTCTGATTTCTGTGGGACATCCAAGTGGGAACATGTTTTCAACAATTAGAATGTGGATCTGAATCTGTAAATATTAGAGTGTTTTATACCAGTGATAGAGAATTGGGGGATTTTAATATTATATGATGCAGAGAGTCAAACATGACTTAGTGACTAAACAACAACAAAATGTTATATGGTAGCTGAAGCCATGCTGGGCTTCCCAGGTGGCCCAGTGGTAAAGAATCTGCCTGCTAATACAGGAGACGTGGGTTCGATCCCTGAGTTGAGAAGATCTCCTGGAGGAAGAAATGGCACCTGCTGCAATATTCTTGCCTGGGAAATCCCATGGACAGAGAAGCCTGGCAGGCTCCAGTCCCTGGGGTCACAAAGAGTCAGACACAAGTTTAGCGACTAAACAACAAAGTTTAGTGACTAAACAGCAAAGCCATGCTGTTATTTGGAGTGTATGCTTTTACTAATGTGTTCATCCTTTGATCAGATATTTATTAAGCATATAAGGTACTATTCTTAGCACTAGAGTTATATACACAGAAACACACACACACACAAAAGTATCTGCCTTTGTGGACTTTACATTCTTTACTTTGGGAAACTGCCACTAAGCAAATAGATAGTATAGTATAATAATTAAAAGAGAAGAGGGCAATAGAAGATGAGATAGTTGGATAGCATCACTGACTCAACAGACGTTTGGGCAAACAATGAAGAAGAGGGAAGCCTGGTGTGCTGCACTCCATGGGGCCACAAAGAGTTGGACACGACTTAGCGACTGAACAACAATAGTGATAAAAGTGTAATGAAAAATAAAGTTGGAGGCTAATGCCGTGCAGTCACGTAGTGCTATTTTAGGAGTTGGTCAAAAGACCTCTCTGATGAGGCTTTGGAATAGGAGTGTACTCTTTCTTAAGTTTAGCAAGGAGATCAATATGTCTGGCGCAGAGTAAGAAAATAGGATAAAAAGATTCTGTACAGCAAAGGAAGTGATCAGTAAAGTTAAAAGGTAACTTATGGATAAAATAAGAGAAAATCTTTGCAAATCATATATCTGAAAAGGGCCTAGTATCCAAGATATATAAAGAGCTCATACAATTCAATAGCAAAAAAAGTAATGATCTAATTTGAAAAGAGTAGAATATCTGAATAGACATTTTTTCCAAAGAATACATACAGATGGCCAACAGATACATGAAAAGATGTTTGACATCACTAAACATGACTTGCAGGGAAATGCAAGTCAAAACCACAATAAGATATAATTTCACAATGCTTAGAATGATTATTATTAAAAAATAATGTGTTGGCAAGTGTTTGTAGAAAAGGGAAACTTTGCATTGTTGGTTGCAACCACTATGGAAAACAGTATTGAGATTCCTCAAAAAATTAAAATTAGAACTGCCATATGATGCAGCTGTTCTGCTTCTGAGTGTCTATTTAAAGAAAAACAAAAAGACTAATTTTAAAAATATATATGCATCCCGCCCTGTTCATTGCAGCATTATTTGCAATAGCCAAGAATGAAAATGGCTTGTGTCCATTGATGGATGAATGGATTAAGAATTGTAGGATGGATGGATGGAAGGGTAGATAGAGACATTTATCCATAAAAATAAATTAAATATTGCCAGGTGTTACACTTTAAATGGATTTAGAGGAAATTATGCTAAGTGAAATAAGTCAAAGAAAGACAAATAATGTTTGATCTCTCTTATATGTGGAATCTAAAAAAAAAATATTAACTGATACAGAGAAAAAATCAGTGGTTGCAGTGGTGTGGGGTGGCTTGCGGTTGGAAATAAGTGGTTGAACTGGGTTTTTTGTTGTTTTTTTGCAGGGGTAGTTTAATAAATGAATTAAAAATTAAAAACAAAAACAATATAAACAATATCCCCTAACTCTGATGATCCTAAATGCTAGTTTTTTATCCAGGACCATGACCATGCTTGCACTCAACATAAGCAAATCCATGTCCCTACCCCACTTTTTTTTTTTTTTAACCAGAATCCATGTTACCCACTGGAGAAGGGATAGACTACCCACTCCAGTATTCTTGGGCTTTCCTGGTGGCTCAGCTGGTAAAGAATCCGCCTGCAATGAGGGAAACCTGGGTTTGATCCCAGGGTTGGGAAGATCCCTTGGAGAAGGAAATGGCTACCCACTCCAGTAATCTGGCCTGGAGAATTCCATGGACTGTATAGTCCACGGGGTTGCAAAGAGTTGGACATGACTGAATGACTTAAATAAATAAGTAGTAAATAATGTTACCTGCCTTCATGTCACCTAATTAAGGACATTTCCAGTTGTCCATTTTCAAACCACACCGTGGCCAACCTTCTCAAGATGCTGGGCTGGTCCTAGTGACACTGCACACACATACACCCACGCAGAGGAACCAGGTCATGCAGATAGTGTCAGACTCGGGGATGCCCAAGAATGAATTTGCGGAAAGATGGACATAGGTTTCAGGCAGACCCTGAAGTCTTCTATGAAAAGCAGCCTACTAGACACATGGCTCAGGGCCACCCAGCCTGAAAGGTCAGGCTGCAGGGGAAGGTGAGTGGGACAAGAGATGCCAGGACCCTAGGGGGAAAGAAAATAAATGCTGGGGGCTTTGACTAGGGTGGTTGTAGTGGAAGTGGTATGAAGTTTCACCGATTCTGGATGTGTTCCAAGTGGCACCCATGGAACTAAGTGGCATGATCAAGAGTAATGGACGTGCACATTGAGTTCATGGGAGGCATGTGAGCTGGAGGTATAAATCTGCTTTGTCAGTGTATAGATGACATTAAAGATCATGAGTCTGAATAAGAGCACATGATGAGTGAGAGAAGAGAGAGATGGGCATAAACAGGAAGGGAAGGAAAACATCCAGACATGTCTGGGCACTTAAAATGCTTTGAGATTTGGAAGGAGTAGAAGACATGCAAAGCAGGCTGAGAGGTAGCAGCCAGTGTGTATAGTGAGTGATAAGAAAAAGGAAGGTGGGTGACAGCTGGGAAACATGTTTGAAAGATAAGCAGAGGAAGAGAAGCTCACAGTTCATTTTTATCCACACCACCTTCATGGCTCATAAGAAGTGAGATTCATGTTGTTATGTCCTATTTTAAACTTTCACGTTTAAAGTCTTCAGATGAGACCTGCAGAATGAGATAGATCAAAATTTCAACTTAATGTAATTAAACTTCATTGGTTACTGGTAGAAATATAGATTGAAACATAGTTTAAGACATGGTTTTCATTTTCCATCACTGATGTGTTGTCTTTTTAGCTAAATTCCTAAAGGCCAGTGTCTGTTCCATCTACTAAATCTCTGTATAACTGTGCCAATTATCCGGTGTTTCAGGCTTGGTAAACAAAAGCAAAGGAAATGGGCTGGAAGTATATGGCGAATGAAAATAGGATAATAAGAAGAGATATGGTTCAGGCTTAAATGTTGCCTCTGTGAAAGGCCTCATTTTGCATATTCAAAACTTACAAGGTTGATTTTATAGTTTCAAACTTTTCCTCAAGTTGACGCTGTTCATAGATAAATGTGTAATCTTTTGAACCAAATGGATATAAAGGTAGAATAAAGGGCACTTTAAAAAATACATACTGACATTTCTCTATGTCTCTTGATACAAACTGGTTGTGTGCTGGTGCGGTGAAAAAAGATATGAATCAAAGAAAGAATCCTGCAACAGAAAGCTTTAGCATCAATGTGTATGTGGGGGGAAAAAAAGGAATAAATTCAGTGGAGAACCAAAGACCAGCCAAGTCTTTAGAGGAGAATTTATCAGACAACTTGCCTTAGGACATCTATTGGAATGCAATAGAGGAGAAGTTAAACTTCAGGGCTTGATAGCTAGACAGTTATGCTACAAAATAAAAATGTGTTCTTACTAATGGTACATTAAATTCATAATTCATTAGTAACTTTAAAGAAGAATATTCCACTGTGGTGTTTTCAGCTAACTTTTGCTTACATTATTTTTCTCTTGAAAGCCAACATATCCTTTTCTATAAATCTGAGGTTATTTTTAATTGCGAAAATTTAATTGTGCATAATCACTTGATTTGCATAGGTTGTAGTTAATTTTCAGTAATACGACATAAATACTTTCTGTTTTTATAAGAAAAAGGCTTAAAAACAACAGTAATAGCAAAACGTGAATGGGAAAGTGGTACAATAAATTCTAAGTGTTCAACCATAATATATAGCTTTACTAATTAATCAGATACAAATTATTATAACTTAAAAACTTTATTTTGTTTGAGTATAATTTAGATATTCTCTTTTTCAATATAATTGGTCATTGGCTTCATGCTTGTTTAAAAAAAAAGTGTTCTTCCTGCTTGTTTGCAGGTTTTTTCAATTTATTTTATTGCAAGACCTTTTCAAAGTGAACAGAAAAGGCACAGACCTTGATATGAGAGAAATGTATTTATGAATGCTTTCATTAACTAAGATGTATGATGTACCAATGGGCTGTTCCCAACTTATTACTGTAAGTTTTGTTGCACAGAACTGTTTCTGAGCCTGTTGTTCAGAAACAGAAATTCCTTTTCCCATAGAAACAATGTTGTATATGATCCCATATCAACCCTCAAAAGCTTATTTAACCATAATGTAACTGAAATAATACTAAGAGTTTCTATATACTTTTGCCTGAGTCTCAATCTCTGAGGCCCTCTGGACCTGACAATAAAAGGAGCAAGATGTAAATGGCTTCATACAATTCGTCCAGAAGTACAGGGAGAAGTTTCTCAAAGATGAATGAGGAGAGCAGGCCAAAGGCTTGTCCACTGGCTTTTGATTCAGTTAAAATGGGAGGGTAGAATGCATAGAGAAGGGGATCTTGAAGAAGGGTAATCTGCCGGGAATTAAATGGGAATCTCAGTTATTTAAAAGTCTTAATTTTATGTGTACACCTTTAACATTGGTATGATAGTGAGAAAAATAAAAGAAAAAAATTGAAATTTTTGGAGTCCATACTGTTTAAAAAAGCTGTGACCATGAAAGGTTACCCATTCTAGGTCTACTTCCACAGTACAATGTGAGGGGACTTAATAAAATGTTTTCAAAGTCTTTTTTTTTTTTTTAATGTTTGATTTCTGCCATAGTAGTGTCTGCAATGAGTAAGATGTGGTGGGAATGGAACCATCAAATGGTCAGGTGACGTCTTGGCCCTTCCTATGTAATGTCTTGTGATATCATTATAGTGAATAATAACAGTTATATACATGATTATAGTTACCAAGAGTATCAAAATGGTACTTAGTAAAGCAATAGTTCTCAGACTTGACTTATCATCAGAATCACTTGGGGAGCTTTTAAAAAACTGGCATTCTTAGATCCCACCTCAAACTTAATTAAATCAGAATCTTCGTAAGTGCAGGACTTTCTCTTTATAACGTAGTCTCTTTTGTAATTCTCATGACCATCTACATGAGGGACCATCATTATAGATGTTCTAATTGAATTGAAATGAGAATTTAGCATAATTTACAGTTTTAATAACAAAGTTTTTGGATAGAGGAATCCTTGAAATTGGTTTGTTTTTCAGTATTATGATCTTTCTGAAGTCCTGTTTAAACATAAAATACAGAGTAAACCATTTCCTCTTAAAGGTAAATTTCAGCTAAGAAGTCCTAATTCTTAAAATCTGGCATGACAGACTTTTCTTATTTAAATGTTCAGTGGGAATAGTTAGTGTTAAATTGTCCTTTCTTATAGATTATGAGCAAAGGACATAACAGCAAATCACAAAGTCTCACTTTAAAACAAAATAGTGGCTAAAATGTATTTATGACATGGAAAAATATTTGTGACATTGTGGCCATCTCTGAGCATAAATTTTATTTATACTTGGTATACATCTTAACTTGATTTTTAAAACATCTCCAGGTAGCTCATGGAAAGAACCTCTATTATATGTCCATATGTGTACATGCTGTTTTTCCCTGTTCACACTACTCTATATAATATAAAATAAGTTTGAATGTGTATTTTGAAATATATTCATTTCAGTATTTAAGCACAGGGTTAATATTTCACACTATTGGTAAATTAATTGTAGCCACTAATATTCAGTTATATTTTTATAATTAAGTGTGTTATTATTTTCCTGGTATATTAAATGCTTTCATTGAATGAACATTTTAGTTGATTGACTAACAGTGGAAATAGCACTTGACAGTGATATATTCAGATACCACAAGGTAATAAACAGTTTTCTAAGAACTGCATATAATAGTTCTATTAAATTGTAAGGAATTCAAACTTTTGTTGGAGCTTATCACTTTGTTAATAACTTGATATCATTCTTTAAGTAGTCATAGAAATTTAAAAAATTGAAAATTTTCTACTGTTTTTCAGTCACTTTTTTCAGTCATTGTCACTGTTCCTACTTTGTACTGTGCTCTGTTTACTCATGGTTTTTCCCTGGTGCTTATCTTCTAACTCAACTGTGGAGCACTTTTTCATTTCACAGAGTGGTGACTGCACTGTGGATAGGTGTGCTCAAGGTGTTCTGAATGTTGACCTGTCTCATCTCCATGTTTCCAAGGCACACTAAAAATGACATGGCTGAGACCTTTAAAACAGGGCTTAAAGAAAGGGAACAAGGCTGTGGCACTACCACGGAGGTCTAAGTCGTGAGGGTCTAATTTGGTGTTGGCAGGATAAGATGTTGACAGGGTCTCCTTTTTGTACAGCTATATCCATGGCTGTGGAATCACAGGAAGGTCCTGAGTGTGTATTTTGGATTTGTGCTCAAATTTCAGAATGCCTCATTTGTGTATACCAGTGTCTCAGCTGTTGCAGACTTTGTAATGAATTAGTATTGGACTCAGAAATTGAGTTTCTGCCAGAGGATTCTGGCGGTGAACATTCTCCTATAACAACAGACAAATGATAACAGTAGAAATGCCAAGGGATTTCACAATAGCACGTCTCAGGATTCAATGTAATGGTTTAACTTCAACATAAAGACGATCAGAGTAAGAGCAGCTTACTGTTCCACTCTGGTGAGTGATGTGTTAGGTGCCAGTATGTAAATGAAGATAATTACAAGAGAGTGCCAAAATGTGTCCTCCATGAGAAAGTATGCAGGTCTTAAATAGATTACTCTGCAATCATATGAAGTCTTTTTGGGGTGCAACAAAATCCCCCTTCTATGAAATGTTTAATATCTTTTGAGACACTGGGAGAAGAGTGCCATTTTGAGCAAAAACCAATTGAGATTCCTCCAAGATTGCAAAGGATCTTCCCAGGGTGACCCTCAGAAATAAAGTTTTAATTTCCAGTTTTAACTATCCGTCTAACTATAAGCATTTTTTTCATATGCTTCCTTTCTGATAACAAGCCAAAATGATTAAAGAGGAGAAACAGTAAATTGAGAAGTGTTTTTCTTAAAAATGTATGGTTAAACAGCTTACTGCTTTGGGCAGAAGCTTTATGTATTAAAAAACATTAGCAACTTTTGGAAGAAATTTTAGCACATGCTTTGTCACAGGATAAGGTAACTAGGGTCTTAACAATCTTGTGGGCTATTTGCTTTTTAAAAGCATTTTCTCTTATAGAAAAAATGCTCCTGGAATGCAATGACATTACTTTGTCCAAAATATAATACTTCTTCTTAACGACCAGCCACATGGAGCTCACTCTATGGAATTTTTTTTCCCCCAATGAGTTCTTCCTCACACTGCTGCTAAGTCGCTTCAGTCGTGTCCGACTCTGTGCGACCCCATAGACGGCAGCCCACCAGGCTCCCCCGTCCCTGGGATTCTCCAGGCAAGAACACTGGAGTGGGTTGCCATTTCCTCACACTACTTTCATATATTTTATTGTGGATAATTCTTTTCAAAGGCAGATCATGACCAGTGAAGTTTGTGATCTATACCAAATAGTGCGTAACATAATGAAAAACAAAAAGACTAAAAGCAACACTTTGCTTGTCAGTAATTAAATGGCAGACTCTGAGAGAATAGGCCAGTCCTGTTAATATTTTTGTCTCTATTATTTAACAAAAAGTAAATACTTAATGAGTGAAATATCTGATACAGTGACTCATCCTATTAACTATTTTTCTTTTGAAACATCAATTTCTAATAAGGGAAGGAAAGAAAATTAAAATGAAGTATTTTTTTCTATTTATAAAGACAAAAAAGGAGTTTTAATGCACAGTATTGTTGAATCTGATGGATGGGTGATCTCATACACTATGGTGGAATTGCAAATGGGTACGGCCATTCTGGGGAAGCATGATAATGTGTGTCAAAATTTACTATCTGAGTGTCATTTGACCCCAAAATTAAACTTTTGTGAGATAATCGAGAGGCTGAGTTAGGAGGAAGCTCATAGCAGTGTTACTTAAAATTGAAAAACTTGGAAAAGTGTAAATATCAATCAGAGGAGAATTATATTAAATGAAAATGAGCCTTCTAAGAATTGGAAATAATGATGTGCTTTGCTGAATTTGAATTAAAAAAAAGAAAAATTCCAAACAGCTGTATCATCTTTCCCTAAATAAATTATTCTTTCACATAGAGTACTTTAGGTGTACATGGATGTTAGTAAATATTAAAGAGGTTTTAATAGAATTCTAATTTTGTAAGTAACTGAATCTAGAGCATGAAAAATACTTGCATTTTTATGTTAACAAATTTTTAAACTGGAGCGAAAAAAATACCCATGTGTGTAGATTATTTTTCTAGACCTATGATTAAAAGGCAGATTAGAGAATGATTTCCTTTTCTACCTAAACAATCTTCCTAAAATAATTGAAGGACTTTCACTGAAGAAAGTGAAATAAAGCTTTTATGATAATAGTATTTTTTTTTAGAGAGAGATTTTGACTTTAAATAAAATGAAAGAGATATGTGGAAAAGGCATAGGTAAAAAAATTTAATATAACTTGATAAAGGAAAAGAAGTCTTATTTATGCTAATTTCAGTGTGTAGATCACAAGTCAGTCCTCCAGAGTCATCATATGAAGGTTTGAAGGGTACTCGCCATATGCAAGGCAGTGTGACTATTCCTGCAGGGAATGCTAGGTTTCTTCCCTTAGTGTACAAGTTGCATCTCAAATATCTGAAGCCAGCTGAGCACTTCATGTGTTTTACAAGTTTAGAAATATCTAAAGAAGCATTCTTTTCAATTAAATATCTTTTGAGCTATTGGGTGCATTCTACTGTACTGTGTATTCTTGGAAACATAAAGATTATTTAGAAACATTTCCATCCATTAAGAAGCTTACAATACCAGATATTGAGGGTAATATAATGTATTCACCTAACAAGATTGTCAGAGGAGTTAGATTTTTGACTAGAAATGCTCCTTTTGCTAAAGCAAGGAGCAGAGACTTGGATTTTATGTATACCTTCAATAAGTGGCCCAATCTTTGGGCCATTGACCAGAGTTTGCCGGAGAAACATTGTTTTCTCTTAGCCTTCCTAGTCTTAAGTCTCACTGTGGTCATGGAACTAAGCTAGCCAGTGAAAGCAAAACATAGAGAGATAGTTACCTTTAGGAACTTCATTTCTTATCATTTCCTACAAGCAGGGAATCCTTTTGGGCCCTCCTATCTTCTGGTTCTTGAACTCTGGTTTTTACCAGAGTGCTATTTCCTACATGGATATTTATATATTTTTTATTTATGCATAAGCTTTTATGAGTCATTATTACAGACAAATATAAGAAATTATTTTTAAATCAGAGATATACTGTAACTTCTTTGATAACATTAAATTTTAAAATCTCAGGGAGCTTAAGAAAAATTTTAAGGCCAAAGCCCAGACAAAGCATGTGCGACTAGGTCCGACTCTTTGCGACCCCGTGCACTGTAGCCCGCCAGGATCCTCTGTCCATGGGATTTTCCAGGTAAAAACTGGAGTGGGTTGCCATATCCTACACCAGGGCATCTTCTCAATCCAGGGATCAAACCCACATCCCTTGTGTTTCCTGCATTGGTAGGTAGGCTGTTTACCACTGCACCACCTAGGAAGCCCTAAAAGCCAAGAAGACCTGATGAAAATTATATGGATTTATAGTTATTTATGTATTAAGGTGATGACTGTTATCACCATTAGTTTATATTTTATTTTATTCTAAAGATCAATTGTATGCATATTTTAATGTTAATGACTACAGTTCCACTGCTGATGAAAATCTAACCTAAACTTGGTATAGCTGGAACACAGAATGGATATACCCTCACAAAATGGTTTCCTCTCTAAGGTGAATTTGCCTAAGATCTTTAAAATCTATCTCTGTGAATTAGCTTCATAATGTATTACACAGGTATATATGTGTTTCATAATTTGCACTGTGGTTAATATAGCCTAAAATCATAAAATTCCAACTATTTTTTAGTATAAATATATTCCTTCTTCCAATCATTTGATCAACACTTTTTGAATAATCACAATCTTTCATCAGCAGTTGGTTATCAGTGACAAGCATTTCCTCTTTCCAGGGAGTCTTGTGTTTCACTCTTTAGATTGCCCTGCAAGACTAGTAACCTGTAAACTGATGGGGAGAAGGCATCTCTTCAGAGTTCATTATTGGTAGAGATAAGGCCGTACAGAAACTTGGAATGGAGCTGGGATTAGAACTTGGAATTTCTGTGGCCTCTTTGGCAACTCTATCGTTTTGTTTCTAAGGACACTCTAAATTTTAGCTGTAGGGGTTTTCCATTGGAACTTCTGAACTCACTGGGTCTGCAGGTGAACTAATCAAGGCTTCTCTCTTCTCAAATGGTTTTGCTGTCACCTTCTCTCTGCTCCTCTGGGACTGGCCCAGTTAGCTTCTGGGTTAGTTTAGAGGCTGTCTGCCTCAAGGCTCTTTCCTTTAGATCTCCTGTAGCATTTCCTCCCCTTGGTGCCAAGCAGGGTCAAAATCTTTGCCTCGGGGTTCCTGGCTACTGATCCTCTTCCTTGCTGAGGGGAGGGTAAATAGAGAACAAAAGTTTTGCATTTTTCTTATCTGTGTCTTGATTGCAGGAAGCTAAGATAGAAACTCTAAAACAAACTTTTCTCTGCTTTGCTTGGTCTGGCTGTTTTGAAAATGTGCTCACTTACTTGTCCTATGGATGGTCCAGATCATCCTTTTGCAGTGCCTTTTGCAGTGGTCTCATGACCATTCTTTCTCATAGAAAAGCCGCCCAAGTCCTCAACTCACTCCCCTAACTAACCTGTAAAATATAGTTAAGAGGACTTCATTATTTATTAGGACTAAAACACATTTCCTCTGATAAGATGAATAGTATTTATCTTTCAGTGAAAAACTTGGTGTAAAAAAAAAAAAAAAAAAAAATCCCAGTATCTTGGCAATGTTTTCTGAAATACTTTTCTAGCTAAGGTTGCCAGATTTAGCAAGTAAAACTACAAATAAATTCAAATTTAACCAGACATCCTCTATTTTATCTGGCAATCCTACTTCTGAATCCATGAGAACATAGTACCTACTGTTTTATGCTTGTTCTGTGTTTGGTTGTGACAGATAATTTAAAAAATTTTTCATCTTTAATAATTTTTTTTTCTCTCTGTAACCAACATCCTGAATTGAGTGCTTATTAACTTTAAAGTCACTGTCTTTTAGGGATAGTAAATTCCCTTTAGTATACAACTTATATGGCTGATTCTTCTCATGAAAAGTAAGGAAAATAAAAACAATTTGAACTGGATCTTGGAATTCTTTATGTTGTTCTACTTGGCATAACTAATGATACTGCTAGGACTCAGAATTTATTTCGTTCTATTACTCCAAGCAGTTTTTTACTTAAATCTTTTACTGTATAAAAGTCTTTTCAATGAGATACTCTTCCTGACCACCCCTTGAGGAAAAGACAAGAGCTTCAAAGTCAACCAGATAGTTTTTCAAATCTCTTATGCCGTTTCAAGTGTGTGTGAAACAGCTTGGACATATAACCTAACTACTTGGAGTGAGCTTCAGTTTACATAGCTATGATAAAGAAGGGTGTTAGAGAAGGAAGTGAGATAATGTGAGCTAGGATTTGTAATTGTAGCTAGCATGTGATGAGTACGTAAGAAGCATTTGTTCTTCCTTTCTTCCTTTTTGTTATGACTGAACCCCTATAGCTACTTTTTTGTACTTGCTTTTAATGACATGCAGCACCTTCCTGCTTTGCACTGTGCTTATATTGAATATAGTTTTATCTTTCCTACTATACTAAAATATCCTTGAGGGAAGGTGATTGGGAACACAGGGTTCATTGTGTATGTGTATGCAGATGTGGTGATGCAGACCTGGAGGAGGAGAAGATATAGCTGAACAGTACATTCATAGTATTATAAACCCTTTCACTTAGCCTCAGAGAGACAACTTTTTAAAATATAATAGAACATGAAGTTGATAAGATATTCTTCCCATCCAGTGGGGCATTTTTCTGCTTGAATAGATTTCCCAGAACTGAATAAGTATTAAACTAAAGTTTCAGGAGTTACCGTGTGCCAAGTCCATTAGTTCAAACACATACATCTCTATTTAACATTTAGCAAAGTTGCTATAAAGCTAAAAACCAGGAGTCAGTCACAGTTAACCAGTACATATACATGAAATAACTAATACCACTGGGGGAGTTATATGATTTCAAAAGTCATCACTTGAAATGACACTGCTGTATACTTTAAAATATTTTTGAATGCATTATCTTCTCTGATTTGAAAATCACCTATAGGCAAAGGTAAATATTTATTAACTGCGTTTATAAATGAAACAATTAAGGCTTGTTGTGATGTTAAGTACTCTAAGTTCAAAGGCGAATAAAAGGCAAAAAGATAGCATCTGAAATCGAGTCAATTACATCATATACTTTTCTTCCTAACTGCAAATGGAAGGTTTGTTTGTTTGTTTGTTTTGGCTGTCTTTTAAAAACTGAAGATGGGAATACCAGACCTCCTTATCTGCCTCCTGAGAAATCTATAAGCAGGTCAAGAAGAAACATTTAGAACTGGACATGAAACAACAGACTGGTTCCAAATTGGAAAAGGAGTATGTCAAGGCTGTATATTGTCACCATGCTTTTTTATTATCTTATATGCAGAGTACATCATGGGAAATGCCAGGCTGGAAGAAGCACAAGCTGGAATCAAGATTGGTGGGAGAAATATCAATAACCTCAAATAGGCAAATGACACCACCCTTATGGCAGAAAGTGAAGAGGAACAAAAGAGCCTCTTGAAAGTGAAAGAGAAGAGTGAAAAAGCTAGCTTAAAACTCAATATTCAGAAAATGAAGATCATGGCATCTGGTCCCATCACTTCATGGCAAATAGATGGGGAAGCAATGGAAGCAGTGACAGAGTTTATTTGCTTGGGCACCAAAATCACTGCAGATGGTGATTGCAGCCATGAAATTAAAAGATGCCTGCTCCTTGGAAGAAAAGTTATGTCAAGCCTAGACAGCATATTAAAAAGCAGAGACATTACTTTGCTGACAAAGGTCTGTATAGCCAAAGTTATGATTTTTCCAACAGTCATGTATGGATGTGAGAGTTGGACTATAAAGAAAGCTGAGTGCCAAAGAATTGATGCTTTTGAACTGTGGTGTTGGAGAAGACTCTTGAGAGTCCCTTGGACTGCAAGAATATCAAACCAGTCAATCCTATAGGAAATCAGTCCTGAATATTCATTAGAAGGGCTGATGCTGAAGCTGAAGCTCCAATACTTTGGCCACCTGATGTGAAGAACTGACTCCTTGGAAAAGACCCTGATGCTGGGAAAGATTGAGGGCAGGAGGAGAAGGGGATGACAGAGGATGAGATGGTTGGATGGCATCACCGATTCAATGGACATGAGTTTGAGCAAGCTCCAAGATTAGTGGTAGACAAGGAGGCCTGGCATGCTGCAGTCCACAGGGTTGCAAAGAGTCAGACATGACTGACGACTTAAGTGAACTGAAAAACTGAAGATAACTGTTAGGATGCATAATAACATTACATATATTTTAAGTGACTCATTCTCTTCTACTTGATATAATTTAAATTTCCATGGCTTTTGGCCAGGTTAAGAATTTTAAGAGATTCTGATTGAGTAGGATAATACTAAATTAGAGCAGTGGAAAAGTACACAGCCCTTTATTCACTTCTGGAGGCAACATTCTAGAAGATAGCCATGTATCTACATGTCATCAGTATATGTAGAAGCACATACTCTAACATCTTAAATATCTGGTTTTACTCTACAGTCTGTATTTCTCAGAACAATGATAGAAAAGCTTCCTGACTTTTGCTTCTCTGACAGGTCCAATCTTTTTTTCATTCTTAGTAGATAACTACACTTCCTTATTTTTTGAGTTCATTGAGACCATCCAGTGTGAACTCTTTCTACCTCTGCAAATAAATTATCTCTCATCTGTTTTCTTCAGCCAATCTCAGGGGATAATGCATTTCTTCTCCCCAGAGACTATTACCTGTATCTGCTCCTTGATTGAGCCTGTCTCCTCCAGTGATATTCTCTAATCTTTGTTATAGCTTCTACTTCTCCCAATTAGCTCATTATTGAGTTTTGCTTATTTGAAACAAACAGCAAACAAACAAGACCTCTGAAACTATAGTTCTTTATCTTAGTCTTCACAAAACTTATCAGAAGAATTACTTTCACTCATGACCATGGTTTTTTCCCATTGATTTCCCAACAACTCACCGAATCTAACTTCTGCTTTAAAAATGCTCTATGGGAACTGATATCTGATAGGTCACATGTACACTATCAGATCAACAAAGAGTTTCGTCATTCCTTAGCTTCTTAGAAGTTTTGGTTTCAGAACATTATTTTCTCCCTTCAAAATTCTTTTCTTTTAGTTCTTTCCTCTTTTATTTCTTCCAGCTTCCTTGAGATATATCAACTCAACTTCCGTGAGTTGACATCACAGTCCTTTTATTTAAATACATAACAGCTTTGGTAAAATATAATTTGCATGCTATAAAATTTACCCTTTTAAAGTGTACAGTTTAAGTGACTTTTGGTATATTTACAAAGTTGTGCAACAATCACCACTGTCTCAATCCAGAATATTTTCATAATCACAAAAAGAAACCCCATACTCATTAGCAGTGGCTCCCCATTCTCTTCTTCCCCCAAGCCCTGGCAACCACTAATTTACTTGTTGTCTCTATGGATTTGCCTAATCTGGACATTTCATATAAATGAATCCTGCAATGTATAGTGTTTGTGACTTCCCTCATTTAGCATAATGTTTTCAAGGTTCATCCATGTTTTGGAAAACTTTTATTGGATAGACTGAATTTTGTTTATCCATTCATCTGGTAAAGGGCATTTGGTTTTATTCCATCTTTTGGTTCTTATAAATAAAGCTGTTATGTACAACTGTTTGTATGGACATAAGTTTTCATTTCTCTTAGGTATATACCTAGTTATAGAAATATCCAGTCTTATGGTAATTCTGTGTTCAACATTTTGTAGATAGCTTCCTGACTTCTATTACTGTGCTCTCCTTACCATTTATTGCCTTCCTTTTTCACTATTTTCTCATTTTCTTTAGACAAAATGTGATATTCCCCAAATTTTGGACTGGGCTTTTCCTCTTTCTTCATTCTCTTTTCCAAAAACCTGATGATCTCCTTTTGTCTTCACTACCATCTATCTCTTACTTTTAGGAATCTGTTGTCAGCCTGATCACTGTCAGCATTAGAGCTCAACATTATTAATCAACTAAAGAAATCTTCACTTGGTTATTCTGCCAGCAGTCAACCAGCATCATCTTCTTTCCAAAGCCCGTGTTTCATATTTGCTTTTCCCCTTTTCCAATAGTGACACAGCTAAACTTGATCCTTGACTCAAACATTTGAAGTCATCATTTACCTCCTTACCTTTTATCTTGAACCCAGTTACTAAATTCTGCCACTTTTTGACAGTTTCTCTAATAATTCTTGTTTTCAACTAAAATGTTTCTTATTAATTTTACTGTCTCTTATAGGTGGATAGAGTAAAGAATCTGTCTGCCAATGCAGTGTATGTGAGTTCAATCCCTGGGTTGGGAAGGTCCCCTGGCATGGGAAATGGCAACCAACTCCACAGTTCTTGCCTAGAAAATTCCATGGACAGAGGAGCCTGGCAAGCTATAGTCCAGGGGTTCGCCAAGAGTTAGACACAACTGAGCACGTATGCACATACCTTTTAACTGGTCTTTCTACCTCGTATCTTTCTTTACTCTCTTTATCACTTCTCATCTCCCTTCAATCCATGACTTCAGTACTGTCCTTGGCCAGGCACATCCCATCATTTCCAGATTCAGCAACATTTGCCCTTACCTGCTAAATATATCAAGTCTCTTTGCTGGTTATTGTTTAGTTATACTCATTAATGAGTTCCAGTAAATCTTCCCATGAGGTAACACTACTAAATTAAGCACATGTTCTATCCACATTCAATTATATTTTTTTTACTGTGTATGACCCTACATGTTCTTTGCTTCTGTTAAACGTGATCACATTCTGTCATCTCCAAAAGATGAACCGTCTGTTATGTAAGTTCAGCCCAAATGTCATATATCCATAAGCTGTATTTAATCTCCCCAACTGAAAATAATCTCTTCTACTTAACGAACTCCTAAAATGTTTTAAAAATCTTTTCTATGGCTTTTGATATTACAATACATGTTTACTATTATTAGACAGGAAGCTCTTTGATGGTAGAAACAATGACACATCAAACCTTACCTCTGCAAGCATGCAATGCTTCTTAGTTATTTGCTTTGTACATGGGACACAATTGCAATGTTTTTTTGAATGACAAGTAATTGTTGATGTATTTTATTCTTACAGATATTTTCCTAAATTCTGCCTCTTTTGCAATGTTACTTTTAAATTGCAAAGGGAATCCAGAATATGGTATTCAGGTATTACACTATAATTTAGTAGCATGTATTTTCAGTTCATCTCTAATATGGAATTTGAAATTACAACAATATAGCAGTAATGAGTCTTCAATCCATATCCAAACAAAAGATGATATTAGCCTTATAATGAGAAAAAAGAAATGTGATGGTATGGGAGAAAAAAAGTAAATCCAAATTCATTTAGAAAAAATAAAATAAAATATTTTATAGCAGAGAGAGAAATAACTGAAAGAATACACATAAACTGTTGTAGTTCCTGGAACATGTACCATGAAAAAGAGATGTTGTGAAACTATTTTATTAAAATTAGCTCCAATTCATCTTTACCTTTCATATTTGGGAATTTAGACAGACTTCTAATATATGAACAAGAATTGCATTTAGTATTGCTGTAGGTTATATTAGTGTATCTTGTGTGTTTCAATAGCCATTTATTATCATTAGCAGCAGAATAAAGAAGGAAATAGGGATATGAATACCACATAACTTGGTATTGTTTACTGCAGCCTGTGGAATGCTGGCTCAGAGGAAAAGAATGCGTTCATTCCATTAAACTGACTGTACGATTTGAGACCTGAAAAAACAAACCCTGTCTTAGCCATTAGTTACTATTAACTTACAGATTTGTTTTGTGCAAGAGTATCTCAGCTTATCTGGCAGTTTGGAGCCATACTGGAATATACTGTGTATTGGGTTTGGGCCTGAACCTTAAGGACTTTGTTGGAACTTTGGAGGATGACTTGTGGATCCATTCCATAACGTATTCAATACCTTATTTTTCTCCTCTTTGAATCCACATCATAAATGCTAAGCTAATATAGCCTGACATTTGATTGGTAAATAGGATGCTTTACAATTAATTACTCACCCTTATTAAGTAACATAAAATAAATGATTGTAGCTTCTCAGTTTGGCCTTCATAGTGGTCCACAACATAAACATAACATATCCACACATTTATTCTTTAACTTTATTTAAAATATACTGTAACACAGAAATAAAATTATTTAAAAAATGTATTTTCTAGTAATTAGCTTTTTTTTCCCCAACAAACTTAGTCTAATTATGTATCAGACATGATAAAATGAAAGGTCAATCGCTACAGATACATAATTTCACTCTGATAGATTGCTGTTTGAAAATAGGTTATGACAATTAGATGATTAATTTTCTTCTATTAAATAGCATTATGAGACTTCAGATTACATTTATCAGTATATTCTCTTTAGTGGGGACATAATGGGAGGAAAGGCCGAACAGAATTGGAATTTGTCTCCTTTGTGGAAGGACCTGAAATCTACTCATTATCAACTACACTTGTGAAAATAATTTAAAAATGAAATTGTTTGAAAACTTACTATATGCTGAGTATTCAAAGTAACATGTTAAAAATATCATATGTTAAAGGTTAAAATATATGAGTGTGAGGAGCAAAATTCTGGGTATCCTACTGACAAAATTTTTTTGGTTCTGGTTATCTGCAAAGTATACACCCCTTGTCAGTTTAAGTAGGGAGTGCCTGTGTAAACATTCTTGTTTCGCCTGTTCCACATAATCGTTTCTTGTATCATATTTCTTCTGACCTCGCTATCTGAAACCAATTACAGGAGATCCATTTGGGCTGCATCTATTTTCATAAGAAGCCTAGGCAGCAGTGTTTTTCTCAGAGATGAATATCAACATCAAATATGCTTCTGAGTGCTTTGTTATTTATGTTTCAGAGAGATTTTGTAGCCTTCAGCTCTCAAGAATGTGTCACGCTGTGCTGTTTATACATTGAAGATATTAATGGGCGTAGATGTCATTTTTCATTTTAACGTCTCAAATGCAACAGGCTGATAGGTTAAGCATTCCTATTTTTATGAGGAGAGATATGAGCGATGTCTGTTTTTTCCAAAATATACATATATTTACTTTGGAAAAAAAGAAGTTATTTATAAACCTGAGAGTACTTAACATTTTTGGTTTCACTGGGTGTTTCTAAGCTATTCTCAAACACTTTACTCCTGGTAAAAGTTGTCAGTATTCTTCAAGAACTAAAAAAAAAATATTGATCTGGCAGGTCACAAAGTTTTTTTACTCTTAATTCTCATAATGACACACTCATTAGAATTACTCTTTGTCTAAGTGATCCTAACTAACTAAAGTTATTACTACTTTATAAGAGTGACATGCTTCAACTTCGCTTCACAAATTTTTTGTTTGTTTGAAATTACACAGTAACTATTAGCAATGATATTTGCAATAAACATTTATAGGAAAATGCAGTATATTCTGGAAAACATATACATCCCCACACTTCTGCAGCTTAACAAAAAGTATGCCTTTATTATAAAGATTTTAGTTTAATTCTGATTCTAATTTTTAAAATGTCCTATCTTTTCTTTAGCTTTGCTAAAGTTAGATAACTGCATTAAATGAAGTGCACCCTTAATTCAAAACAAATGTGTTTTCGGAAACTACATATGGCTTGACTTCACTGGAAACCTTTCTTGTTATTCATTTGCATCAGACTCAGTTATTATTAAAGGAAATTTTGCAAGCATCTTTGCCTTTTATTCTAAATTATTATTGTTATTTTTTTGTTTCACAAAGGGTGATTATATAAATACCTAAATGGCTCATAGAACTTAATGAAGAGCTCTTTTCTATTAATCAATTAAAGTGGACAAGCAATTTTAAAATTAATATTCTATATAATTTGACACCTAACACCATATATTGAAGGCAGTATTTTATCTCATAATCTTTTATCATTTGAATAGCTACAATAATAAACTGCAAAGATAAACGAAATATCTTTGAACATTTGTTTATTGAATTCAGTCCTAAAATGTTATCCAGAATACTGGAATTAAAAATATCATGTGATGCCTGCAGTTAGAATGCAAACTGCCAAAGATTTCAGCTTATGAGTTTTAAATCATTCCTGATCTCTTGGATTTGTTTTTGTCCTCCATCTCTTATATTTACTATAGCAGTCTCTACTACTACTAAAAGAATGCTGATATAAGCAAGTAGTTCTTTTTCATAAGAGTTTGTATTAAAAGATGATTCTTTACTATTTTAAAGATAAGTATAAATGCATATGCAAACCAAGGTACTTTAAAAGTAGAAGCATGTTTTAGCTAGCTATTTTGTGGTATTCCATTTTTATTATGACTCCTTTAAAAATGATGTACATTTTTAATAGTAATATTTTCATGACATGTAATTCTAAATATATCTATTTTAATGTATTTCTATAGGCCCTGGGTATTATGTACTCTGTTGGGTTCCATGTTTAGACTGAGTTGAATGAACACAATGCAAGGTTGTGAAGGAGATCGCCTTCTAGATTTGAGAGACAAAGGCCTTAGCTTTTGCCAGACTCTGCTGCTGCTTTGTGACTTTAGTCGTATTATTGTAATATTGGTTTTTCAGTTATCTGTCTACAAAATGTAAAAGCTAGGCTAAACCATTTCTAAAGTTTTGTCCAGTTTTAGATTCTTCAGTAATTTTATTAGTAAAAACTTGTTAAGTGATTAGAATTTTATAATAGTTTAGAGCTCCATCAGGTATTGGTAGAACATGTAATGAAATTTAAGTCAAGGTTGATGGAAACACTTAGCCCTAAAAACAATATTGTTGTTATTCAGTCGCTAAGTCATGTCCAACTATTTTCAACCCCATGGACTGTAGCACACCAGGTTTCCCTGTCCACTCTCTCCCGAAGTTTGCTCAAACTCATGTCCATTGAGTCAGTGATGCCATTCAACCATATACATTCTGTGATCATTCCATTCAAAATGAAAGTGAAAGTGTTAGTTCCTCAGTCGTGTCCAACTCTGCAATCCCATGGACTGTAGCCCACCAGGCTCCTCTCTCCATGGGATTCTCCAGGCAATAATACTGACATGGGTAGCCATTCTGTTCTCCAGGGAATCTTCCCAACCCGCGGATCAAACCCGGGTCTCCCATACTGCAGGCAGATTCTTTACCATCTGAGCCACCAAACACAGATTCAAATTATAAGGAGATTATATAGTTTCCCTTTTAAGTTCTGATAAATACATATGGTTTCTTTACAGGTTTTTAAAAAAAGAAGTGATTTATTATGATGTCAGAGCTGTCCTTTCCTTTACTTATTGTTCTTCTTTACCAGAGTTTTGCTCATTGCCTTCTGACAGTTCCTTTGACAACAGAGACACACTAGAATGCACTCTGACCTGGAAGCCAGGAGACCTTGAAAGCACATGATTACTCTAGGCCTCATTTCTCTCATTTGCTAAAATGAGGGAGTCAGATTGGATGACTTGTAATATCGCTTTTAGTCCTAGTCATTCATGATTCCAGGATTGTGAACTATATTCATTAAAAAGTCTTTAAGCAATGGCAACCCACTCCAGTACTCTTGCCTGGAAAATCCCATGGACGGAGGAGCCTGGTAGGCTGCAGTCCATGGGGTTGTGAAGAGTCGGACACGACTGAGCGACTTGACTTAAGAATAATATGTATGTGTTGCTGTGTCTATGGAATTAAATATAAACTATATAAAACTGTTTATATATATATATATATATACACAAAATAAACTAATAAATTCAAAAATAGAACTTCTAGGAAAAAAATTAGGCAAACTGTGTGTGACTTTTGGCATTAAAGGGGAAAATAGTGGATTTTTTGATCTTGAGAATTTCATATAGATGTAGCCTAAATCACACTATATTAATTTCCATTTGAAAAGTGACAGTTGTCTTTTTAAAAAAATGAACTTCCGTTAAAGAAAAAAAGAAAGAAAGCTATATTATATAGAATATCAAGTTAAAATTTTTTAAACTGAATTTTGTGATAATGAAGTATTTATGGAATTTTTCTTTGATATTTTTTCCAGTTGAACTTTATAATAAAACTACCTGAGATCACTGGAATGTGCTAGCCTTAGAAATATTTAGGCTGACTTGTAATTACTTGAAAATTTAAAAAAGCAAATTGAAGTTGTTGTGAATGAGTGTGTCTCCGAATGTAAAAAGTGTGCTTGACAAACTATGCCAGATCCTGCTATGGGAAGGCAAATCAATGTTGTTAGGAGATGTGCTAGGGCATTCAGTTTGTTTACTTTGGTTTCTATGTCTGCCTGCCTTCTCAGAAAACTTGCTTGGAGCCAGACTGTAGCAGCCCTCTCTCTGTCTTTTCATAATTGATCAGGGGATGACTGCCTTCCCTGAGGGTTAAGACGTGGCAACTTTTTCTGTTTGCTCAGCATCTCAATGCAGTAGTTCAAACATTGTTCACACCAGCTGGCAGTGTAATGCCATATGCACATCTTGTCAAAGCAACTGTTGTCATGGATACTAGAAACTCTCTTAAAAACCAGCTCATTGATTCCAATCAAATTTGTACTTTTTATCAGCTTAGAATCTGAATTATTATAGAAGAATATTGATCTAAGATATTGTTCCCATCAGGAAAAATTTACCTTGTACCTTAAAACAGTGAATAACAAAGTAGGATAATGATTTATTTTAGTTTTATGTGTTGAAAAATTTCATTATCTAGTGCTCATTGAACTCAGTTGTTGACAAAAACAATGAGTTTGTAGAGGCTCTCAAAAAAATTTTTTTAAATTAGTTTACACTGCTACCTTTAAAACATCTCAATATGTATTTTGTATGACATTAGTTTTTATATGATAAGTTTATAAGGTCCAATCACCAAGCTGTCCCTCCTCTAATAAATAATATGCTTACATTAATTCCTTATGTTAAGTTTTATCTTCCTGAGTGGGACAGAAAACATAAAAATAAATGAAAACATCTTCTATTTTGATTGGTATTCTGTCACACATAGAAACAAACCTGATTGGTTGAGTGGTAATTTCTTTGTTCTCTGATTTTGCTAAGAATGCAAATGAAAACCACTCAATTTTATTTGGTATTAAAACTGCACTTTATTTTGTCAAAGGAGAGATTTCCCCTTGAATTGTAAGTACAAAAAAAGTGTTTTTAATCTTTAGTGAAAATCCTTATTAATTCACTTTCAAGATAATCTGATGTTGATTTGTCAAATTTAATTACAGCTTCCGGTAACACTTGAAGTCTACTGCTTTTGCTTCAAAATTGTAATATGAAAATGCAAATTGAATGATAATTTAAAAGGGACTGGGCATTTTGGTTGAACACTCAAAGACAAGTTCCATGTGGAAATGAGGTTGTTGATGCAGTTTATGATTTCTTTCTCTTTAAGCACTTTAAACAAAATAACTTTATTTTTTGCAGGATTACATTCATCTCTATTATTTTAAATAAAGTTGTGTAATGTGTGTTATGCGATTTTTTTCACATTAGAAGAAAAATAATATTTAATAATTCTCTAGAAAGGGAGGATAAGGGGGTGGGATTGCCATACATTGAAGTTGATTACTATTAACCAAAGAATAACTGATAATTTACCTTTCAAAAAATATTTAGATATTACTCACTTTTCACTTCTAGGCTCTCCAAGCAGCAAGACAACTTCTCTTACAGCAGCAGACAAGTGGATTGAAATCTCCCAAGAGCAGTGATAAACAGAGACCACTGCAGGTTAGTAAAGCAGCACTCCTGTCCTTGAGGTCTTACTTTAAAAGATGTCTGTAATGATAACAGATATGCAGACCCAGTTGTAGACATACAGAAAAGTATTACATTTGCATATGTAAGTAATTTTAATTCAAAAAGAGAACTCATCTAATCTTCTTGAAATAGAAAGAATAATATTCTAGTAGCTTAAATTTCAGAAGTTCACAGGTTCACTTACTGGACAAATGATGTAGAGATAAGATTTAGGATACATAGGCCTTAAGAGTTTTGTATAAAACTTTCTAATGAAATTTTATTCACAAACAGGTTACATGTGAAATTTCTTCCTTAAAAACAAAGTCGTAGTACAATGGTAGGGAAGGAAGCAAAGCGGTCTGAAGACAACCCTTCTGTGGTTGTATTCAAGTGACAAATGCAGAAAACCTCCAAAGTTGCCAGAAAGACTGTTTGAGTTTGCCAAGGAGTTATTGCTGTTGCTACAGTTATAAAAACACATTCTGGAGTTTGTTGTCCTTATTCACTATGTTTGTCCTATGAAACTGATAGTATGTATGTCTTTTAAAGTAACTTTTTGCCACATAATATAACCATTGTTTTAGATGGCCTTAACCAAAATGTATAGGACGTTAGGCGGAAGAAACATTTTTAGAGTATATTTTTGAAATATTTGGAAGGTAGACTCTGGAATTGCATAAAACATTATTCAAAATGTTTATCAGTTCTGTTGAAAGATAAGCAATGCTTTTTTTGGATCATGTGTTATATACATGTCTATAAGTTGTTTTTTTAAAAGTCAACATCATTCTTACTGCTTTATCTTAAGAAAATAATCTTGAAAGAAAATTTATGGCCTAGCTGTCTGTTTTCATTTTCCAGGTATACTTTCAGGTGCTAGTAACTAATTCATATGGTACCCTACTGAAGCTTAGTTTGTGTGACAGAATTATTGGCTATTGATCTACATAATCCAAAAGCTACTTATTACCTAAAAATTGAATTAAATGCATAGTCCCTAGGCAAATGTGAGATGAGTATATATTTTTGGGAACAAACCCATTTTGGGGGTGTGGGTGGGAAGAAGGGGGTCTTGGGGATAGGTGGATATGATGTACTGATGTCTGCCATGATTACAAATCAAAGTTATACTAAGTCAGCTTAAGTTTAAGATTCATTTTAACTTTTTTCTCTTGTAAAATGGATTTCACATTCTTTTAACTGGTAATTCTGTAGTGACAAACTTTCCTCACTATCATATGCTTCCCCAAGTAATTATGGTTTTTGAAGTATTTCCATCAAGTTATCTGATTCCATGAGAGCCTCTCCATACATTTACATAACAGAGAAATTTGCATAGAAGTCACAGAAGATAGCAAATGAAATGCTTATCCTCACTATGGCTTCAGACTGAGATTTTTGCTTTCTTGTTGGTATAGCAAAGGAAATTTAGATACTGGCAGAAAAACTAAAGGTAGAAAAGATTATTGTTTCAGATATCTGAAAAACACTACATATTGTCCTAATTCTATTTTTATCATAGCTCTTGACAAAACAGACAAAATACTAAGTTGTTACTCTCCAAAACTAAGTCCAGGAGGTTTCTTTATTGTTGGTTACCACGGTATCTTTGAAAAGAATGGCTGGGCTTTAGTTTTTCTGCTTTCTTTTTTTCTTGTTGTATTGGAAGGCAAAATGTGCTACTTTAACTAAAATATACTTTTTTTTTCTTGGAAAGTACATACACACATATAATGTGGCAATATTAATGAGTCAAATAAGAAAAGGTTGGTCATGTACCAAATGTTTAAATAAAATTTTGAGCAGAGCTCTTCAATTTTATCATTACCAAAGGGTGATTAACAGTATTATAAATACCTTTTAACAATTTCAGTTGCTAATCATCTCCACAAACTTTCATTGTGTCACTTATATTTAATGTTTTGTGATTCTTATTATTTAGAATACATATCCATTGTACATATTATAAAACTGTAGCATTTTATTACTGCTTTGTAATTTTAGTGGGATCTCATGCCAAAATGTCATAAGACTGAAGATTTAGTTGGTTTTTATGAATAAAAATTTATAAATAATGAGTGAAGATGTATTTTTTCACCAAAATATGCCCTGCAATTAATATGAGTCTACAATTCTAGTATTTCATAGTACTTGATAAGCTTAGCAACTGGAAACATGCTGGGATTGTATTAAAAATCTAATAAAAATCTGATAGCATTTTATACTAGCTTACACATTTGTCAAAAGGAGATGTAAGGTAATGCTTATCTTTGCATCTACAAATACTGTTTAATGTGAGTTGCACTATTTTCCACTTATGTTAAAGAAAAGGGTAAAATGTTTCTGTTAAAATTTTTAACCATTTAATATGAAAGTAATACTTTAAAAATTCAATGATTCTCTCACAGCCTACTTCTTTTTCTACTTACCTAAGAGTTTAACCAACCTTTCATAAGAGAGTTAGTGTAGATTATCTTTTAGGATTAAAAAACAAAAAAAGATAATTTAAAATGTTTCAAAATCTGTACTTCAAGGCAAACTATTTGGTGTTAATAATAGATGGTGGTGGCTTGTACTTTATCAGGTATAACATATTTTTAGAAGACCAAAAGAGATATGTAGTTTTTATTTTAAAACATAGTTTTGATGGAGAATGATTTTATAACATTTGAAAGAAAGGACAGATTTTTTTTTTTTAAAGAATCTGTTTTAATGGCTCAAGTCACAAGAACAATATTTGGTTGCTTTGTTATATTCAACTGAATTTCTTTTAAATGTTTAAAAGTGGTAGCCAGATTTGAAGTGTGACATGGCAGAGAGTATATTTCTAGTAGACTTGTATTTATCTACTATTCCTTTTTCATTTACACTTTTTCAGGTTTTTGTGCTACGCATGGCATAGATATTAGCATATCTAATGCAAAATGGAAAGAGAAAATCATATCTGACAAGCTTGAGTACCGATCATAGTAGCAATTTCACTTTCATGTATAGATATCTGGATATATGTGTTTGAAACATGTTTGCATTCATTACATGAAACACCAATTGAATAGGTCCGATCAGTAGGTACATTGGTAAATGACATATTGATGAATAATATATAAAGATTGTGATGCAAATGGGAGCTGATATTAACCTAAGAATTACCAGATGTTTCTTCTTTATGTTCTTATTCTGTATCCCAGAAAAACATAATCTAATAACAGCTGAAGACAGCCTCTCATTTGTTTTATTTGTCTATATCTACTCCTTACACTTTTAGACCTGATGTACTCATGGTGTGCCATAATGAGGAAAGTTAGCCGCAGGATAATATGTAATACTTTCAATTTCATAAAACTAATTTCCGGATTATTAAAAACAGTAAATGCACACACATGTCTGTGTGCACACACACACACACACACACACAAACACATCTGCATAAACACACATGCACACTTCCATAATCTGTAACTTAAAAAGTTTTTGTGAAATACATTATCAATTTTCTAGCCTATGACAAATCTACTTAATTTAGTTTAGGTATGAAAATTGGTCGCATTATTGTTCTTGTTACATTTACAGCCATGAGACAGACTTGTGGTTCTTCAACAGCTGTGCAGAGCAGAGACGTAAATTTAAGGTAAATGCCATTGCTTTGCTATCTTAGATGAATATTAGTATATAGCATTGTAATCACTTCCTTCATTGTAGGTATCTTATATAAGGTTCTCTTTCCCAATAGGTCATTTAAAATTTTTTATAATTCTGTGTTAAATAGTTTGAGAATGGAATAGTAAAAGGCCAAAGTGAATTAACCTAGAGGTCTTATTCTGACTCTGGCACAAGTGAGTTATATAAGTTTGAGGAGGTCATTGAACATCTTGAAAACAAAGACATTGGGCTACCTGATGGACAAAATATAATATTCTGTGGTTAAAATGTATTTCACTTTTTTTGGAGTGAGTGATAGGCATCTAATTTTTCAGGGTTAGTTGTATCTTTTTGGATATTGGCTTATGTGTAAGAATTATGTTTGTTTGTTTGTTTTCAGTTACAAAGCACTTTATTAATATACCATAGCCAAAAATAATGCTTTGGAATCAAAGTATCAAATATCATATGTATGAAAATCATGGTACAAGTGTCATTTAACATCTAAGGAAACTTTATTTAATGCCTTGAAATAATTTTATATGTTCCTTTAGGAAAAAAATCTAAGCTCCATAAGGAGTTATTTTACCATGTATTTACTTGAAATTCTGCAGTGCATTTCTAAAATTTCATATTCCAGGGAAAAAATAAAAAATAAAGTATAATATGTAAATAATGAAATATTTTTCCTGGGGTGAAATATTTATCCTGGAATAAAATATTAACTCTGTGAGTTATAGAATTGAACACTGATAAATATGTTTTAGAAAATTATCACAGTCCATCCATGCACTGCTAAAGAATGAAATTGAATACTTCCTTCCAACATTAGTTTCTGACTTCTTGTTCTAGGAATTAGAAGATAAAACACATTTTATTCCAAATACTGAAAGAAATATAAGCAAGAAATCTGCAATATGGGTTTGAGATGGACAATTTACTGTGATGCAAATATTTAAAAAGAACTTTTAAAAGGTGTTTTTTGCTGTCTATGTTTTATGTATATTAAAAATAAGCAGTTATATATTTTATATCATAACCTTAAAAAAGAGTTTCGTTTAAAAACTACTATCAAGGACAGACTATGCCTGTGTGGTCCTCATTTTCCCGTTCTCAGTCAGCAGTTCAGTTGCTCAGTTGTATCCGACTCTTTGTGACCCCATGGATTGTAGCACGCCAGGCCACCCTGTCCATCGCTAACTCCCAGAGTTTACTCAAACTCATCTCTATTGAGTTGGTGATGCCATCCAACCATCTCATCCTCTGCCGTCCCCTACTCCTCCTGCCTTCAATCTTTCCCAGCATCAGGGTCCTTTCCAATGAGTCAGTTCTTCACATCAGGTGGCCAAAGTATTGGAGTTTCAGCTTCAGCATCAGTCCTTCCAATGAACACTCAGGACTGATTTCCTTTAGGATGGACTGATTGGATCTCCTTGCAGTCCAAGGGACTCTCAAGAGTCTTCTACAACACCACAGTTCAAAAACTTCAATTCTTCAGCACTTAGCGCTCTTTACAGTCCAACCCTCACATCCATACATGACTACTGGAAAAAACCATAGCTTTGACTAGACAGACCTTTGTTGGCAAAGGGATGTCTCTGCTTTTTAATATGCTGTCTAGGTTGGTCATAACTTTCCTTCCAAGGAGTAAGCGTCTTTTAATTTCATGGCTGCAATCACCATCTGCAGTGATTTTGGAGCCCAAGAAAATAAAGTCAGCCACTGTTTCCACTGTTTCCCCATCTATTTATCATAAAATAATGGGACTGGATGCCATGATCTTAGTTTTCTGAATGTTGAGTTTTAAGCCAACTTTTTCACTCTCCTCTTTCACTTTCATCAAGAGGCTCTTTAGTTCTTCTTCACTTTCTGCCATAAGGGTGGTGTCATCTGCCTATCTGAGGTTATTGATATGGTAGGACTGCAGCCTACCAGGCTCCTCCGTCCTTGGAATTTTCCAGGCAAGAGTACTGGAATGAGTTGCCATTGCCTCTCCACTGCATATCTGAGGTTATTGATATTTCTCCTGGCAATCTTGATTCCAGCTTGTGCTTCATCCAGCCCACTGTTTCTCATGACGTACTCTGCATATAAGTTAAATGAACAGGGTGACAATGTACAGCCTTGACGTACTCCTTTCCCTATTTGGAACCAGTCTGTTGTTCCATATCCAGTTCTAACTGTTGCTTCCTCACCTGCATTCAGATTTCTCAAGAGGCAGGTCAGATGGTCTGGTATTCCCATCTCTCTAAAAATTTTACAGAGTTTCTTGTAGTCCACACAGTCAAAGGCTTTGGCATAGTCAATAAAGCAAAAATAGATGTTTTCTGGAACTCTCTTGCTTTTTCAATGATCCAGCAGATGTTGGCAATTTGATCTCTGGTTCCTCTGCCTTTTCTAGATCCAGCTTGAACATCTGCAAGTTCACGGTTCATGTACTGGTAAAGCCTGGCTTGGAGAATTTTGAGTATTATACTTTACTGGCATGTGAAATGAGTGCAATTGTGTGGTAGTTTGAGCATTCTTTGGCATCGCCTTTCTTTGGGATTGGAATGAAAAGTGACCTTTTCCAGTCCTGTGGCCACTGCTGAGTTTACAAATTTGATGGCATATTGAGTGCAGCACTTTCACAGCATCATCTTTATGATTTCCCATTCTACTAAAGAACATTTTTTAAAAGGAAGAGTGAAATAGTCTTTTAGAAATGTTATAGAATGAAATATTTCTTAAAATATTATGATGTTGCCACATGTGGCCAGATGCACAAGGCTAACACCCTGTGGAGGAGCGTCTGAGATATCCAGTCCATCATTGCTAAATGCACTTGTGTGGAAAACAGAACAATCTACTCATGGCACGGAGAACAAGAAACATCCGTTTTGGAGTCTGAAGCCTCTTTACTGTCCATTTGTAAGACTCTGGGTAGAATAACTGAATCTCTTGAAACCTATTTCCTTATCTTATTCTTAGGTAGGAATAAGGATACCTACCTTGCGAGATTGTTGTAAAGACTAAAAAAAATACTGTATAAAGTAACCAGCATATATCCTTGCACTTATATTGAATTAGTAAATGATTTCTATTACAACCGTCACCAGGAAATTTATATTTAATCCAAGGTTATGATAAGCATTATATGTTACCTTTTACTTGGTCGTAATTGTCACAAGTCACTATTCACTATGATATGAAGTGTGTCTAATTTATAAGAAAGCCAACAGTGAGTTTTTATGTACTGACTAGAGTGTGTCTGCTTCCTGTGGGCCCCCACAGCATGTATATATCACACTTGCCACACACAAACTTACACTTTAATGTTTGTCTTCCCTGCTAGACTGTGAGCTCCATGCCGGCAGGGATCATGCCGGCACTGCTCATCTCCGGTGCCTGCTGAATAGTAGAGCTCCACAAATACCTGCTGGGAAAATGAATGAGGAGAGATTGGGCTGAATTGAGAGTAGGAGGAGGTTGGAAGTGGGAAAACCTTAATTCATTCAGTGAAAACTGAGTATTTATAATGTGTAATATCCTCAAATCAGATCAGATCAGATCAGTCACTCAGTCGTGTCCGACTCTTTTTGACCCCATGAATCGCAGCACACCAGGCCTCCCTGTCCATCACCAACTCCCAGAGTTCACTGAGACTCATGTCCATCGAGTCAGTGATGCCATCCAGCCATCTCATCCTCTGTCGTCCCCTTCTTAGGGACTTATAATTTGGCTGAGAAGACAGTAAGACTTGCACACAAATATCAAGCCACAGTGGATGTGCTGTGGTAACCAGAAAGGCAGAAAGTGCTATAAGTATTTTGTTTTATCTTATTTTATTGAGTATAGTTGACTTACAATATGTTAGACTCTGATGTGCAACATAGTAATTTGATTTTTATAGATTACACACCATATAAAGTTCTTTTAAAGTGTTGACAATATCCCCTGTTCAGTGCATTACTTATAATCTACTTGTTTTATAACTGGTAATTTGTACCTCTTAATCCCTTCACCTATTTTCCACCTCATTCCGCCCCTCTCCCTTTTGTTAACCACTAATTTGTTCTTTGTATCTGTGAGTCTGTTTCTATTTTGTTATATTTGTTTATTTATTTTGTTTTTTTAGATTCCATATATAAGTGAAAATATACTCTACTTGTCTTTGTCTGACTTATTTCACTAAGCATAATACCCTCCAGGTGAAACACACACACATATATATGTATGTCCATTCATCTGTCAATGGCCACTTGGGTTGTTTCCACATTTTGGCTATTATAAGTAATGTTGCTATAAATATCGGGGTGCATATATCCTTTTGAATTCATGTTTTCAATTTTTTGGATAAATACCCAGGAATTGCTGAATTGTATGGTAGTTCTACTTTTAATTTTTTGAGGAACCTCCATACTGTTGTCCATAGTGGCTGTGCTGATTTACATTCCCACTAATCATGTATGAGGATTGCCTTTTCTCCACATCCTTGTGAACACTTACTATTTCTTGTCTTTTTGATGATAGTTATTCTGACAAGTGTAAGATGATATCTTATTATGGTTTTGATTTTCATTTCCCTATTGATTAGTGATGTTGAGGCTATAAGCATTTTAAAAAGAAAATTATTTAATTCAGGCTCAAGTGATCTATGAAGGGTTTGTAGAGAGGTAGCATCTATGTCCAGTCAATGCTAAAGGAAATCAACCCTGAGTATTCATTGGAAGGACTGATGCTGAAGCTGATGCTCCGGTACTTTGGCCACCTGATGCAAAGAGCTAACTCACTGGAAAAAACTCTGATTCTGGGAAAGACTGAAGGCAAAAAGAAAGTGAAAGTGAAGTCTCTCAGTCATGTCCAACTCTTTGTGACCCTGTGAACTGTAGCCTACCAGGCTCCTCCATCCATGGGATTTTCCAGGCAAGAATACTGGAGTGGGTTGCCATTTCCTTCTCCAGGGGATCTTCCCAACCCAGGGATCAAACCCAGGTCCCCCATGTTGTAGGCTACTGTCTGAGCTACCAGGGAAGTCCTTCCCACCAGGGAAGGCAAAAAGAAAGAGGGTGGCAAAAATGAGATGTTAGCATCACTGACTCAATGGACATGAATTTGAGCAAACTCTGGGAGATAGTGAAGGATGGAGGAACCTGGCATGCTGCTGTCCATAGGGTCTCAAAGAGGCAGACTTAGCGGCTAAACAACATAAGCATCTATGTTGGGCTTAAAGAAAGAGAATTCGGTAAAGAAATTAAAGGGTGATTTTTGATGGAGAAATTTTCAAAAGATGTCGTCAAAGATGTAGAGATGGGAAATTGTGAGATCAGTTAGGCAAGAGTAAGTATTCAGTAGTTTGTTTTGATCAGCATAGAGGTGTCACATTAAAGGAAACATTAAGAGATTGAAGGGCTAAAAAACATACATTGCCAGTTTTATAGAGCCCAAAATGTCAAGCTAATGAGTCTGTACTTTATGGTTTAGGCAGTAGATGTTGTTAAAGGTTTCTGATAGGGATGTGATATAGTGATGGGGGAGGGCATGGCAACCCACTCCAGTATTCTTGCCTGGAGAATCCCATGGAAAGAGAAGCCTGGCAGGCTACAGTCCATGGGGTTGCAAAGAGTCGGACACGACTGAAGCGACAGCATAGCAGTGACATAGTGAAAGCAGTGTCTGGTGGAGATTCGTCAACAGTGGTCCATCTGGAGGGTGCTTTAGTTGTAAATGATCTGGAATAAGGTAATCTTTAAAAAGTTATTGAGGCTGGCATATCATGAATTGAGTTTTAGAATTTGAGGTGATGGCATGAAAGTAAATTGAAATAGCAAACTTTTAGAAAATTATAAAGAGTTTGGCAGAGAAGTCAGTTAGATAAATATTTGTGAAATAATCCAGAAGTGATAAATGAATCCCTGGAAGTGGGAGAGATTTCTGGGGGAAAAAAAAGTCATCTATAAAGAGAAGCTCTCTAACATCCACAGTTTTTAAAGCAAGAGAAAAAAGCAAAAGAATATAAAGAGGGGAAAAATGAATCAAGTTATCTTGTCCTCTATTGAATAAGGTCAAGGGAAGGGAGTTTCTAAAACATGGAGCTTGTCTTGTCAACCACATCAAACAATGACCATGAGCATTTTCGTACATGTAGTGCTGAACTGCAACATTGATCATTTCTATCCCTTTTTTTTTATTATTTGCCAAACTCAAGATCTGAAATACTAATGTTATTTCTAATGATTGGGGAAAAAAAAACCTTACTTTAATATGTGTTAAATAGAAAATAGATAATAAATATACTTTTCCTTCTCTGATTGCTGTGTCTCTGATCATATAAGTAAGTGTATACTGTGTATATAACACAGAGTTCCTATAAATTAAATTTGAGAGAAAACAGCTTTCTAGGAGGTCACATTTTCTCTTTTCTTAGCTACCCAAGCACTCGACTCTTTCTGTAATCCATTAGGATGTTAAGTATATATTCCCTTGACTTCTCTACCTTAACTAAAGTAAGAGGAAGAAATAAGTAGAGCATTAATATTGTTAAGGGAGCTCTCCAGAAGATTTAAGACTTAGGCTGTGAATTTTACCTTAAGATGTTTGGAGGTGTTGTACAAGCTAAATTAAATGACAAAGTGAAGAACAATGTCAGTACATAATTAAAGACAAAATGTGAAATTATTTTGAAATTCACTTACATTTAAGATTCATTGTGTTTTCTCTATGGATTCTATTTATACCTTTAATCCTGCATTCTCCATTTCTACTTGGTTTTCTTAACATTTCTCTGCTACCTTCACCTTTTCCACTATAGTTTTTCTTACTTTATCATTCCATTCTTTCCACTCCTCATGGAATCTTGCACATTTTACTTAATTTCTGTTGCTTTCGTTTCCATATTGAGAAAAGAATAACTATAAATGCCTGAAATTATTAGGCATTTAAATGGCTAAAAGATATTCTAGCATATCATTTTACTAACAAAATAGTAAAAGTGTGTGACTTCTGTAAATCCAGTATCTAATATTTTAGTTCTCATCTTGCCTCAAAAATAGTTTCTTTTTTTCTATTTTAAACTGTAGTTTTAGTATGAGAGCAGCTTGACTCTTGAATATCTAGATACTTAGGAGAACCTGAAACCTTTCATGTAGTGCTAGAAATCTCCTCTTACTGATGACATTTATTGGTGGCTCTTTCAAAGTCAACCAGGCAAGAACACAGGAATGGGTTGCCATTTCCTTGAAAGTGAAAAGTGAAAGTGGAGTTGCTCAGTCGTGTCCAACTCTTCGCGACCCCATGAGCTAGGATTTGTAATTGTAGCTAGCATGTGATGAGTACATAAGAAGCATTTGTTCTTCCTTTCTTCCTTTTTGTTATGACTGAGCCCCTATAGCTCAGTTCAAACTAGAATTGCTTGGAATGGTTGTACTAAATGGCCAGATTTTCTAAACAGATCTTAGGGTGTGTTGATCATGATTATTTTAATAGCAGTGAATTTGGAAGCACAGCATTTGAAATGATCAAACAAAAGTGTAATGAATTGCTCTTTTAAAAATATTCAAGTCATTCTACCTTAATATGAAAAGCATATAAGTTCATTAAAAGAACCTAATCATATTTTTAAGCTAAATTATGGTTGGTCACTAAGTTACTTTTCTCAAAGGCACTTAATAAGTGTTAATAAATTGCTATAGTATAGTAGGTTTTTAAGATGAAAATGATGAAAATGATGTTCTCTGATTAGATGAGAATGAAACCACTCATGAGAACTAATTATAGTAGACCCTTGACATTCACAAAGTATGCAACCTTAGATCTTTGTGAACCCTCAAATTTAAGAAATTTCCAGTTCAAAAATACAGGAGGTCTGTGCAATCTTTCTTCCAAAGACTGTCATTCTGAGTCACGCTACCGTCATCACGTACAGAGTGTAACAAAAGTTAACTTTCCAACTTTCAATAAAATTTACTTTTTGATTAATATCAATTTTTTATAATGAAACTTTTTTTTTCATACCACAGGTTTTTCTAGATCAGTGACAACAGGTAGAAAACCCACAAAGCTACATTTATAATGGAAGAATCCCTAAAGTAGAGGAGTAAGTTTATATGTGTGAGGAATCAGTAATCTAAAGACTAGATCAGCTCCCAGCATGATTGATTTAGTTTTATGGCTTGACAGATTCCACAGGTATAATGTCATGGAACTTTGGGGTAATTGGAAATAATAAGACCAATCCTCAACATTTGTGAATTTTAAGATCTTGCAATCTAGCATCAGTTAGGAAAATCTAAGGTGAACCAACAAGTCCCCTCCACTTTCTCTGCTGGTATTTTATTTGAGGAAGGCACTTTTATTTTATTTTAATATTTTATTGTTTTATAAATACCATATTTTATTTTATGGTATTTTATTTGAGAGAGGCACTCAATATTGTTAATATTTTCCTCCTTCTTACTTGTAAATATCCAATGACATCAGTAGATAACCTGGGGTATTCCTTCAGAGTACAAGTTATCTGGCATGGTTTTGAAAGGCATGGGGGAAGAGACCTCATAGACGTTCAACAATAAGTAGCTTTATTTTAATTACCATTGATTATTTAATGGTTTGGCCCAAGCATTCTGAATTTAGTGTTTTATCCCTCAAATTAGGGTGACTCTATTTAGATTCAGTTCAGAGTTGAAGGTCTTGAATCATATCCAGCTTGGCTAAAAGTATTTGGTGGTTACTTTAAAAGAAAGGATTTGTTTGATCATGTGAGCTTTTATCGTTTTATCTTCATAGACAGGTTTTAACTTGTAGGGCCTAGTAGTTAAGCATTTTGGTAACACAAGATAGACAGACAATTCCTTTGCACAGTATATAAATTCTTACACTTCTAGTGTTAAGACAACATTGCTGTAAAAGCTGCCACCTTGATATCGTCTCAAGCTAGTGCTACTGCACCTTCTCAAGTGACAAACCAAGGAACACATTGAATATTATGATGTGCTGACATGAGGAAAATTTGGTGTCTCAGGAAAACTGGAGTAAATTCTTCAATAAAATATCCCTGTAAAAAATAAAGTAACACAAAGGAGAAAATCAATCTCTCTATTCCACCTCCTTCGCATAGAGCCAAGCATGTAATAGACATTTAAAACATATTCATTTGTGATGAAAATGTGATTAGAGTTCTAGTTTCTCAAAAATGTGGGCATCATTTAAAGTTTTTATTTTATTCTAGGAGAGTTTTATTTTCTTTAATCAATAACCATAGTTACTCACCTAGATAGTCTTAGAGTTCAGGCTAATAATATTTTTTTTTAATCTAAGAAATTAGTTGAAAATCACCTAAAAATGGAGAATCTTGGGTTCAACCAAGAACATTGAGTTAAAATTTGAGGGGATGGGATCTTAGCAAATCAAAATATTTTAAACTCTCCCAGGAGATTCTAGTGCGGCTGGTCTACAGAGTGGTAAATAGGGACCCTGCAACTCTTCTGCAACACAGAAGCGGTTCCCTGTAATAAAAAGTAGCTAATCTGAATTCTCATTAATGCACTATGTCGTTTTTCCTCTCAGGGACTCGGTTTTCCAACCTACACAATGAAGCAATAGTTGAACTAGTGATATCTCAGTTTCCTTACATATGCAGCAGTCTTTAAATGTCAGTCCTGTGTTTTGTGTGTGTGTGTGTGTGTGTGTGTGTGTGTATCTTCATATCTGAGCTAACTAAAAAGTTCCTTGAGCGGGTTTTTTGAGATACCTGTCTCTGTTCATTCTTTCCAGGGGCATTTTCAACAATATTGTGAGAAATTTTATGTAAAATCTTATGATCTTATCTTTGAATTTTTTTTAATAGTAGCTTCTTTCTAAAGTCCTCAGCATATATTTCCTATGCTGGCCTCCTTTTAGGTATTGGAAGCTTAAAAAAAAAATTAAAGTTCATTGTCTTTGAAGATAGCTCTCCAGTGCAGTGGTCTTGCATGCTGATCTCATTGTCCACCATCCACTTTTTACAAATTATATGAGCAGCAGTGTCAAACTACTTAGGGCTCCTCCAGAATTGCTTCATGTTGCCATACAGGTGACCTTACCCTTCTCGTTTCTCAGTATGCCCTTCTGTCTTTCCATCCTGAAAACTTCTCTGAAGCTTTTAAATCATCTTCTCAGGTACTCTATAAGCCTTCTTTGAAACTCTCACCTGCCATACACACACAGTGTAGAATTAATAATTCCTATCTATTTTGTCTCTATGTCATATATATATACATCTTTTCCTGCATGAATCACACTGAATCATATATACTATAAGTTCCTTGAAGGTTAGGACTATCTCATTCATCTTCACATTTCCAGCATCTGGTAAATAGTACATTTTGCATGAATGTGTCAAGTCCATATTGGGCTTACCCTATGGCTCAGCAGTAAAGAATCCACCTGCAATACAGAAGACAGAGGTTTGGTCTTTGGGTTGGGAAGATCCCTTGGAGGAGGGCATGGCAACCCACTCCACTATTCTTGCCTGGGAAATTCCATGGACAGAGGAGCCGACCCAGCTACAGTCCAAAATGTCGCAGTCAGACGTGACTGAACACAACATACGTGAAGTCCATAGATCAGAGCCAAGTGATAGCCCTGTCAAGTTCCTCCTTTCTCCTGGGCTCCAAATGTGATTTTTTCAGTTGCCTGTTGGGGCATCCCAAAACCAACTTATCTCAAACCAGAATTATTTCTTTCTCCCCACAGTTGTCCAGTGTTTTTGTCAGCTTTTCCTAATAGTCTTCAGCTATAAACCCTTCTGATTAGACTGGGCCATATTCCTCTGCCCTAATATGAAAATTGCTCTGTTTTTCAACCTTATAGGCATGGCACAAAAGGCTGTAAATCATCATACATCTGTTACTTTAAAACCATGGTTTAATCCTCATTGCTTATTGAACATGCTGTTTATTCTTTTATTCATCCATTCACAAGGTTTGTAGTTTGCTTCTTGTATACCAGGCACTCTGCAGGGCACTGTGAATTATAAGAACTGTACCATTTCTTTGTGTTTCTTCCAGTTTCTCCATCTATTTAGAAGTCAGCCCCACCCTCTCTTATTTGGTTGCCAGATTTTTACACAAACCTCAAGACATTACTCCCTACAGTCTTCTCTGACTCTTCAAAGAGAAGTAATCCCTCACCTATGTGTGTATAGAACCTGTATCATACCTTTATTATTCTACATGTTCTAGTTAGAAAGGTAGAATATACTGTATTTTATTACAGTTATTTGACTACTTTTCTAGTTTTCTCAGACTCTAAACCCTTTTAGAGGTCAGAGATTACATTTTATTTCTAATATAATGCTTGGTACATAATTGATGCTCAGTAAATCTTTGCAGACTTGAATTAAAATAGGCAAATTGAATTGCTCCGTCTTTGTCAGAATAAGTTCAAGGTACTACTTTCAACCTGGTGAGACAAGTATGAAGGTATGATGTTTATCAGCTTCTCTGTATTTTGTAGAAAGAAACTTAAGCAGAAGTGGATATCTTTAGAAGACCTGATTCAGGCTGCATCACCCACTCTGCTCTTATGTTACTAATATATCTTGTCTTTGCTCTAGTTAGGCAATCTGTTTATGAGCAATACTTTAACTGATTCCTTTTCCTAGGTAGATAACGTACAGTGTACCTATTTAACAATAACAATGAACTCTTTCCTTTTATTTTTACCTAAATATTTTCTATTTTCTGATTGTTTTCTGGTTTATGAATTTTATATACATGTAAATGTGTTGCTTACAATAAGCACTTTACCCCTTATTTCCCCTTATTTAGTACTTATTTAGTACCCCTTATTCTGTACTAGTCATGCTTCTAACCCCACTAAATATCAATGATGCTTTTACTAGTAAACTGGAAGAATTCTTCTTAATAAATGATATTGGAAATGTACAGGATACAAATGAGATATGAGGATTTCTCAAATATTATCCTGGTACTATCCTTGCTACATGAGTTATTGGTATATAATTTTTATGAGTTAATTAAATCTAGTGCTTTATCCCTGGGGATTTCAGATATTTCTACTAAAACACTATCTAAATTTACTGTGGAGTTTATATCAGTTGCTCTATTCAGGAATATAGATTTATTTTCACATGAAACATGAATTCCTTAGACAGGAAGTCCAGATTTGGCTGGTTCTACTGCTCAAGAATGACACAAAAGACCATTGTTTCTTTCAGCCTTCTATTCTGCCCCTGTGTAGCCTTTGTCTTCATGGTCCCAATTGGGTTGCTCTTTCTCCAGGTATCATGTTCATGTTCCAGGTAGAAAGAAGGGGAGGGCAAAATACCAAGAAGTGCAAGTCAGCTGAATAACAAGTTTTAATAACAAGTTTGCCCACAGAATGGCTTCTCTTTACATTTCATTGACCTGAATAGTATCACATGAATATCTGTTGCTTCATCTGAATAAAGTTTGGATTCTTTTAGTAGAGAAAAAGAGAAGGATGAATTTTGAGATAGGAATTTTACAGTGTCTGTCAATGACAATTTAACATAGCTGCTATTAACAACTCATGGGACCTAAGAAATCTGTGAAAAGAGATTTTATCTTTTTTAAGCTAAAAGCAAAATCTTGTGTAAAGAGCTGACTTTCAGTGGATTGCAGAGAGGTAGCTACTTTGCTACATAGAAACGGAAAAGAGAATTTATGATGTGACATACTTTAGCGACAAGAAATTTCTTTTTATTTTTTGTTGTTTCTTCTAGGAAATTTTAGAGAGACACAAATCTGTGTATTAATGTGACTAAAGGTTGGTAAGCTCTAGGACTTTATTGCGAGTTTCAATATTTTTAATTATAACTGTTATTAAAGACTCTATACGTTTTGAGCACTGCAGCTGCTGCTGCTGCTGCTAAGTCACTTCAGTTGTGTCCGACTATGTGTGACCCCATAGGCAGCAGCCCACCAGACTCCCCAGTCCCTGGGATTCTCCAGGCAAGAACACTGGAGTGGGTTGCCATTTCCTTCTCCCATGCATGAAAGTGAAAAGTGGAAGTGAAGTCGCTAAGTCGTGTCCGACCCCTAGCGACCCAATGGACTGCAGCCCACCAGGCTCCTCCATCCATGGGATTCTCCAGGCAAGAGTGCTGGAGTGGGGTGCCATTGCCTTCTCCAGTTTTGAGCACTAGTAGAGCACAATGCAAAGTACACTGTTCTCTGCTAAAACACCTCAGTCATGTCCGACTTTTTTCAACCCTGCCCGCCAGGCTCCTCTGTCCATGGGATTCTCCAGGCAAGAATACTGGAGTGGGTCACCATGCTCACCCCAAGGGCTTCTTCCTGACCCAAAGGGATCAAACCCACCTCTCTTATGTCTCCTGTATTGGCAAGTGGGTTCTTTACCACTAGTGCCACCTGGAAAGCCCGCAGAGTACGCTAAGCAGAAGTGACTCTTTCCCTCCAGGAAACTGCTACTGAAGCTAGGCAATGCTGGTGAGTCAACCCAACTGAACATATGTAGGCAATGGAACACTGGAAAATATAAATATTTTGAAAGTACAGAAGCACATGTTTTTAAAGGACTATGAAAAAGATAGTTATAGAATGTATCAGTTACTCAAGTTAAAGTAAAAAAAAATATTTATATTTGGTTATTATATTTCGGAAAGTTCTCACTTTCCTTCATGACCCAGATAACCATGATGGTGTGATCACTCACCTAGAGCCAGACATCCTGGAATGCGAAGTCAGGTGGGCCTTAGGAAGCATCACAACAAACAAATGTAGTGGAGGTGATGGAATTCTAGTTCAGCTATTTCAGATCCTAAAAGATGATGCCAGCAAATTAGGAAAATTCTGCAGTGGCCCCAGGACTGGAAAAGGTCAGTTTTCATTCCAGTCCCAAAGAAAGGCAATGCCAAAAAACGTTCAAACTACTGCACAATTGCACTCATCTCACACTAGCAAAGTAATGCTCAAAATTTTCCAAGCCAGGCTTCAACAGTACATGAACTGTGAACTTCCAGATGTTCAAACTGAATTTAGAAAGGGCAGAGGCACCAGAGATCAACGACATCTGTTGAGTCATCGAAAAAGCAAGAGAGTATTAGAAAAGCAAGTACTTCTGCTTCATTGACTATGCTAAAGCCTTTGACTGTATGGATCACAACAAACTGTGGAAAATTGGTCAAGAGATAGGAATACCAGACCACCTTACCTACCTCCTGAGAAATATGTGTGCAGGTCAAGAAACAACAGTTAGAACTGGACATGCAACAACAGAGTGGTTTCAAATTGGGAAAGGAGTACGTCAAGGCTGTATATTGTCACCATGCTTATTTAACTTATATGCAGAATATATCATGTGAAATGCTGGGCTGGATGAAGCACAAGCTGGAATCAAGATTTCTGGGAGAAAAATCAATAACCTCAGATGTTCAGATGACACCACCCTTATGGCAGAAAGTGAAGAAGAACTAAAGAGCCTCTTGATGAAAGTGAAAGAAGAGAGTGAAAACGTTGGCTTAAAACTCCACATTCAGAAAACTAAGATCATGGCATCCAGTCCCATCACTTAATGACAAATAGATGGGGAAACAGCGGAAACAGTGAGAGACTTTATTTTCTTGGGGTCCAGAATCACTGCAGATGGTGACTGCAGCCATGAAATTAAAAGACGCTTGCTCCTTGGAAGAAAAGCTATGACCATCCTAGACAGCCTATTAAAAAGTAGAGACATCCTTTTGCTGACAAATGTCCATCTGTTCAAAGCTGTGGTTTTTCCAGTAGTCATGTATGGATGTGAGAGTTGGACTATAAGGAGCGCTGAACAGCTGAACATCGAAGAATTGATGCTTTTGAACTGTTGTGTTGTAGAAGACTCTTGAGAGTCCCTTGGACTGCAAGGAGAACAAACCAGTCCATCCTAAAGGAGATTAGTCCTGAATATTCATTGGAAGGACTGATGCTGAAGCTGAAACTCCAATTCTTTGGCCACCTGATGCAAAGAATTTACTTGTTGGAAAAGACCCTGATGCTGGGAAAGATTGAAGGCAGGAGAAGGGGACGACAGAGGATGAGATGGTTGGATTGCATCACCAACTCAATGGACATGAGTTTGAGCAAGCTCTGGGAGTTGGTGGTGGACAGGGAAGTGTGGCGTGCTGCAATCCATGGGGTCACAAAGAGTCAGACAAGGCTGTGTGACTAAACTGAACTCAACTGTTAGAGAAGTTAAGAGACATATTCAATAGTTTTTCTTTCTTTTCTGCAGTGATCTTCACTATAAGCAGCTACACTAGAAAAATAGGTACTTGGTGGGGCATCTAGAAGAAGTTCCAATGAACCCTTCTTGCTCTCCCTCAACTCCATCCCTAGAGACACTCATAAATTCCTGCTCTGTTCTAGGTGCCAGGTACCTTGCCCATGATTGGTCATTTTATCTCCAAATAAACCCCAAAATTGGTCAGTACTGTCCATATTTTACCTGTGAGATATCAGAGAACCAGAAAGGTTCAATAACTTTCCCAAGGAGTCAGGGAAGAATGTCAGATGTGACTTGTAAGCAGATCATTTTTTTCACCACCTCCCTTTATATTTGAAATAAATGGATCATTTCTTCAGGAATTCTCAGCCTCAGGACAGGCAGGAGGATAGAATGGGCAAACATCCCTTGTTCTGTGAAGGCTGCCTATCTGATGGAAGACTGACTGCTCTTGGGAGTAAAAATGGGAGGTTCCAGTGCTGTGTGTGATTCTTCCCAACAAAACCAGGATTATTCTTGTGAGTGTTTGTCATCACTTCATCCAGGGCTCCATGAGAATAAGAATTAATCATTGGTTTGGGTCTGAGATACTGTAAATGCATAATGATTTTTTTTACAATCTCCCCTTCTCTAATAGGTCCTGCATGCTTTCTGGTAATTATCCAAAATGAAAGTAAAATGAAGTGAGTCCATCTTCTTTTTAAAATGTGTGATTTATGCAATTAGTGAGATTGGATTTTATCTTTCAAACAAAAGAAACAGTATTACTAATAATGTAATGAACTTTCTTTAAAGAAATACATCATAAATTTAGGAAGCAAAACAGTAAGCCAAATAATTCTAGTATTTTCATTCTCTGTAATAAAACTGTGAATGTTTAAAGATATCTAGCTATTTTTTATCAGTTCTCCATGTATATGGTTTCTTTAAATTTTATTTATAATATTCATTTGCAGTAGACATTTTGCATATCACTAGACAAGGAAGGTCAGACTAACACATTGTCAGTACAGGCAGGTATATGGTGGACTAGGTGTAAGGTAGGAATATGAAATGGGCTTCCATGACTGCTCAGTGGGTAAAGAATCTGCTTGCAATGCAGGAGACACAGGAGCCATGGGTTTGATCCATAAGTTGGGAAGGTCCCCTGGAGAAGAAAATGGCAACCCACTCCACTATTCTTGCTTTAAAAATCCTGTGGACAGAAGATCCTTGTGGGCTGGTGCTAGTGGTAAAGAACCCGCCTACTAATGCAGGAGATATGAGACTCAGGTTGGAGCTCTGGGTTGGGGGAATCCCCTGGAGGAGGGCATGGCAACCCCCTCCAGTATTCTTGCCTGGAGAATCCCATGGACAGAGGAACCTGGTGGACTACATTCCATATGATCACAAAGAGTGATACATAACTAAAGTGACTTAGCAGGCAGGAGTAGGAAATAAATTGTACTTAAAAGCTCATTTACCCTCTGAAGAAAGTATTCACTTCTCTTCCTCTCTAAATCTCTCCCTTTTTTTCTTTTCCTTTCTCCCTCCCTTGCTCTCATTTTCTGGCTTTCGGGCCCCATATTGCACCCCCTTCTTTGAACCCTAGAACATTGAAATCAATCTATGAAATATAGAAATGCATATGCATACAGTAAAAAACAAACAAGCAAACACACAAGTACTTTCTGGCTAGTGATCCCTGAGTCTTCTAGGAACTAGAACTAGCCATGTGCACGAGATGTCAAGTTTCTGATAAAGGACTATTAAGTGGGTTATTCAGTGCTAAGATGTAACCTGTCATCACCAAAACATCAAAATAGCATTGATTCACAGTGTCATATGAAATACAAATTCTTTGAAAGAAAGACCTGTTCTAGGACAGTGAGGACTAGTTCTTAGGAACCACATCAGAGAGGCTTCCCTGGCCATCCAGTGGTTAAGACTCTGTGCTTCTGTTGCAGGGGCACAAGTTTCAATCCCTGGCCGGGGAACTAAGATGCCATATGCCATGTGGTGCAGCCAAAAAAATAAAATGTTAAATTTGTTTAAGAAAAAAAAAAAAAGAGAGACGCACTCAGAAATGAGTACTTAGGCAATTGATGCAGTTATGGTATTTGGCATTTGGCAGTCCTTTCAAGAATTTGCAACGCTGCTGGACTAGAGCAGAGATTAGTTAATGTATTTTATTCCCCCTCTCCCACCTTTATGCTTGCTATTGTATTCAAGGAGTTATTTATTTAATAAAAGAGAGTTCGGGAGTAATGTAGAAATAAATTGAAAAGCCTACTTTATTCAATTTCATGTGAAACAAATATTATCATGCTCCAGTGGAAAAACTACAAGCTAAAAACAGCAGTAAGATTTCAAAACTCGTTTACAGTATTTCCATGTATTAGAATTTATGTCCTCAGTCAATCAATCCATCAAAGAAACATGACTAAATGCCCTCAGTGTATTAGACACTTTGCTAAGCAGACACCAGGTACCATAGGGGATTCAAAGATGTTCCTATCCTCAGGGAGCTGGCAATCTGGCTAGATAAAAATTCAAGATAATAACCATTGTTCTAAGCCATTTTAAACAAAACTCAGTGGGTTAAGGTTAAAAATAAAAAACCTCCTTGACAGTTATGGCTTTTTATGGGATAAATTGCTTCCCCCACCCTCCCAAATGTTTAGTGAATCAGCCATCACTTATAAACTGAGCAGAGTAAGGTTTTCTTCGTTGGTTCCTCCTAAGGCTTTGTTTGTGGCTCCTTAAAATTTGTATAGGGCTGAGTTCCAGAGTCTAAGGGATATTGAAGTGTGAAAACAAGTCTAAGTGTGAAAACAAGTTACATGATGGAGATGGTTAAAGGGAGAAAGGGAGAGCTGATCACAAAGTGAGTTTACTCAGAATGAAAAGAGGAAAGGAGAAAACAATATTTTAGTAGTATCTTCACATTCATGCCAAGGGTAGTAGTCATTTATTTTTCTGCATTACTGAGACTAAGGCAAGAATGTAAATTGTTTTTTAACTAATCAGAGTACTTATGTGCTGAACCCTGATGTCAGAAGGTTTGAAAGAGTAAACATGGTGGCTCAGATAGTAATGAATCTGCCTGCAGCAGGCAGGAGTCTGGGTTCAGGCCTTGGTCGGACCCCAGTCCGGGGTCAGGGGTCGGGAAGATCCCCTGGAAGAGGGCATGGCAACCCACTCCAGTATTCTTGCCTGGAGAATTCCGTGGATAGGAAACCTGTCGGGGTACAGTCCGTGGCGTCGTAAAGAGGCAGACACGACTGAGTGATTAACACTTTCGCTTTTTTGTTCATGTTCTGTGAAAAACATTTATAATCATGATTCTAAGTCCTGTTTGCAAGTAACCTTATTTTGAGTGATTATTAAAGCAATATATGCTTACAAAAATAATTCAAACCTCACATAAAAACATGAAGGACTCAAACTCACTTGAATTCCAAGCTCCTGGTGATCTTATTAACATGTATCTACGTGTTTACCAGCACTTATGTGTGCATCCGTGTGGCATCATCTTACCAATATAGAAACGAATCCAGTTTTATATTTCGTGGGGCTTCTCTGGTGGCTCAGATGGTAAAGAATCTGCCTGCCTTGCAGAATACCTGGGTTTGGTCCTTGGGTCAGGAAGATTCACTGGAGGAGGAAATGGCAACCCACTCCAGTATGGTTGCCTGGAGAATTTCATGGACAGGCTGGTGGGCTACAGTCTATGCAAACAATCGGACATGACTGAGCAATTAGCACTTTATATTTTATAGTTTATTTTTGATCATAAGAATCATTTGTACCCAGTCGTTGAATTATAGCCTAGTTTAGGACCATAGAAAAGCATGCATATGTTTGTAAACGCCCTGTTGTTGTTTGGTTTATGCTTTGTTGTAAAGCTATGAGGCCAGACTTTGTGGTGTATGGGAGAGGCCCTAGATTCCAGGACTGACTCCAGCACTCACTAACTGTATGAACTTGGCGAGGACAGTTCAGAGTAGCCTCATTTACTTTTCTGTTTACTGAGGAGATTTGACTCAGCCTCTAGCTCTAAAAATTTGTTATCCAAATGCTTTATTTTTAGAAAAAGTATATACCTTTACGGCAGCTTATATTTACAAAAAAATTGACCTTCTTTATTACATTTGACAAAGCTTGTAATATAAACTTTGATAGTTTTTGCCTTTGTAGTAAAAAAAAAAACAAACAAGATTATTTTAAAATTTGGAAATGTATGACTCATTTATTGAGGTTAAAATATTCTGATAACTCAGAGAAAAAGTGAAATATGTTGTTAGGATATTATGCATTGTACATATTCATCACTTACAAATATAGTTTTCATCCCATTATATTCCACATGCCCCATGACATGCCAGCTTATCTGTTCGGAGTACTTGCTATGTGCTCAATTGTACATGTAAGGTTTCTAATGAAGAAAAATAAAATAAGGAATATTTAGAAATATAATTATGTAGAGGTCACAACTGTGAAAATTGCTTCTCTCATAATCACTATAACGACTTTATTGCCTAAATTATATAGTAATAAAATTATTTTTATACTCCTAGAGTAACTAGCCTCGGTTCTTGGTAATAATTTGCAATCTATTTATCTAAATAGAAAATAGTTCTGTTATTATAGTCACTTCGGAAGAAATGTTTTCTAGTACATTTGAAGCCATGAGTTGAAATATTTAAGATACTGTAAAATTAAAAAAAAAAAAAAAACCTTTAAACTATTTCATTAGTAGAAATGTTTGCTACTATTTGTTTATCATAATCACTATTTTTCATTCAGATCAATCTCCATGAGTTATGGGGAGGAATATAAAGCTGGAGTCAGGATACCTGGACCATAACACTGTTAGGTTGTGAGAATTTGGGCAAATCACCTAACTCTCCTGACTCTATTTTCACTTATATGGTGAGAGTTCCTAAATGATGTGCATGAAAACGTAATAGAAATGTAAGCTACAACTAATTTGTTTAGTATTTTTTCTTTCTGGTAGTATGAAATTGCTTGTAAAATTCAGAATGAAATAGTGAACTAAGAATTCAGCGTTTACCTCTTCAGAGATCAAGAGCATATAAGTACACAGATTGGTTTTGTTAATTGCTCCTGCTCATTACTGTGCTTGCTCTCATTCATTTTTGAGGAAAAAAATAACATTTTGAGAAAGCTCTAACTTCATTTCCCACTTGTGAAAGAAGATTAAAGAAAAACAGTTTGTTGACAGATTACATGAGTGTCTTATATTACACCAGTTGGGATTTACTAAATGATTTAAATACATGAATTTGAAGAATATATATTGTAATAAACTGACTTCCTTTCTGATGGCATTGAGTGTGTGAATACCCACAAACACAAAATGGAATTTTTAAAGGGTGAAAGTAAATCTGTTTGTTAAACTCTGATATCTTATTGTTAAAGCATAAATGGAACCCAATTTTGAAAAGGTGTTCCAAAAGATGCCACAATTACCTGAGCTACAAACATATCTCCCAGCTTCCCTAATGAAAAAGAATCTGCCTGCCAGTGCAGGAGACATAAGACACACGGGTTCAGTCCAGGGTGGGGAAGACCCCCTAATGAAGGAAATGGAAACCCACTCCAGTATTCTTGCCTGGGAAATCCCATGGACAGAGAAGCTTGGTGGGCATAGTCCATGTCACAAAAGAGTTGGACACAACTTAACAACTAAACAACAACAACATCTCCAGATGATCAGCAGATTTTGTGTCATTTTCCTTTAAAATATTTGCTTTTGGTTATTTATAAGGATTATACTCCCTATTGAAGTTTTCTAGTTATATTTTTATTGTTCTTTTTAATCCTTTTCCATTTGAATACATATTATTTGTATGTATAAATAATATATATTCATGTGAATACATAGTATTTAAGAAAATTAACTCCACAGAAAAAATCAGTAGCATCATAAGCTAGCAACAGAGGAAGCCAAAAATGTAAAGGATAACATTATTTGCTTATTCCACTAAATAATAATAACCAAATCAATATTATGGCTTCCACAAAATTTGTACCATTTTTTTTTTAAAAGTCAGGAAACACAAAAATAAAATATCTTCAAAAAATAATATGTGTGCATTATTGTTTGGGACTTGCACATACCCATTGAGATTAGTAAGATGTGATTTGTCCTGCAGCTGTTTCAAATTAAGAACAGGTGTGGGAGACAGATTATGCAAATACTCATATTAATGTAATTGTCAAATTGGTGTGTTTACCATTGTGCTTTTAAAGGGTAGACTGTACTCCTATTTTAAATGTAAATTAGCTTCATTCTTGAGAGCAGCTTATTGGTCTATGGAAACTTGGTCCTGGCTTGGAAAGGAATAATTTCTAATAGACGATAACACAATTCTGAAATCTGACATTTTCTTTCCCAATAAACTCTTTCACACATTAAAAAAAAAAAAAGACAAGCCTATATTATTTTTAGTACATATGTAGTCATGGAGGTTTGTGTAAATTTGAGTTCATTCTGGCACAAGGCTACTCTTTTCTTTTTTTATTGTGGTGTGTAGTAATTACTGCAATAGCTTTTGATCTCCTTCTATCTTTTCTAACTCAGAACTCATCTCAGCTTTCCATCTTTAAGAATCTAAACACTAAAGAAATATAGTCTTTGGAAAAAATTGAATTTTATTTAATTTAATCATAATCTTACCTCATAGAATCTCGTTACCTTCCATTGTATCTTAATATTTGAAGTGTTTAAACACTAATTTTGGTATTTTAAACTATGTTTTGTGAATACAGACAACCTTTTACTACTAGTTCATTCATGTATCTCTGTGAGGATTTTATACATGCCCAATGTCATGATACAGACATACCTCTGCCCCTGAAAGGGCTTTACCTTAGACCCTAACTAACTGTTCTCCTACACCTCTTAGTGACAGTGTGTTGGCCATTATAACTAAATATAACAAGGGTGACTAGACCAGTGAAAAGAAACACTGAGGAGTCAACCAGAGATATTAGACAAATTACATTTCTCACATTCCCATTCTATTTTAATGCCTTCTTTTCCCTAACAAAAGAAAGGTCGTAAGGCTTTTATGATTTTGTTTCACTTGCCTAACATATATTCAGGGCTTACTTTGTATACCTGGTACTATATTTCTGTTTTCTCATTTCACGAAATAAGAAGCTGAACTTTAGGAAGATTGTCGTTCAGTCGCTCTTTTCCAACTCTTTGTGATCCCATGTACTGCAGCAAGCCAGGCTTCCCTGGCCTTCACCATCTCCCGGAGCTTGCTCAAACTCATGTCCATTGAGTCAGTGATGCCATCCCACCATCTCATCCTCTATCATCCCTTTCTCCTCCTGCTTTCTATCTTTCCAAGCATCAGCATCTTTTTTAATGAGTCAGCGCTTCGCATCAGGTGGCCAAAGTATTGGAGCCTCAGCATCAGTCCTTCCAATGAATATTCAGGATTGATTTCCTTTAGGATTGACTGGTTTGATCTCCTTGCAGTCCAAGGGACTCTCAAGAGTCTTCTCTAACACCACAGTTCAAAAGCATCAATTCTTAGGCGCTCAGCCCTCTTTAGGGTTCAACTCTCACATCCATACATGACTGCTGGAAAAACCATAGCTTTGACTATACAGACCTTGTGGCAAAGTAACGTCTCTGCTTTTTAATATACTGTCTACATTGGTCATAGCTTTTCTTCCAAGGAGCAAGCATCTTTTAATTTCATGGCTTCAGTCACTCTCTGCAGTGATTTTGGAGCCCAAGAAAATAAAGTGCATCACTGTTTGCATTGTTTCTCCCTCTATTTGCTGTGAAGTGATGGGACTGGATGCAACGATCTTAGGTTTTTAAATGTTGACTTTCAAGTCAGCTTTCTCATTCTGCTCTTTCACCTTCATCAAGAGGCTCTTTAGTACCTCTTTGCTTTCTGCCATAAGGATGGTGTCATCTGCATATCTCTGTGGTCATTGATATATCTCTCAGCCATCTTGATTGCAGCTTGTGCTTCATCCAGCCCTGCATTTCACATGATGTACTCTGCATGTTAGTTAAATAAGCAGGAAGACAATATACAGTCTTGACATACACCTTTCCCAATTTTGAACCAGTCTGTTGTTCTATGTCTGGTTCTAACTGTTGGTTCTTGACTGAATACAGGTTTTTCAGAAGACAGGTAAGGTGGTCTGGTATTCCCATCTCTTGACCAATTTTCCAAATTGTTGTGATTCACACAGTCAAAGGCTTTAGCATAGTCAATGAAGCAGAAGTAGATGTTTTTCTCCAATTCTCTTGTTTTTTCAGTGATCCAACAGATGTTGGCAATTTAATCTCTGGTGCCTCTGCCTCTTCTAAATCTGGAACATCTGAAGTTCTTATTTCATGTATTATTGAAGCCTAGCTTGGAGAATTTTGAGTATTACTTTGTTAGAGTGTGAAATGAGCGCGATTCTGTAGAAGTTTGAACATTATTTGCATTGCCTTTCTTTGGGATTGGAATGAAAACTGACCTTTTCCAGTCCTGTGGCCACTGCTGAGTTTTCCAAATTTGCTGGCATAAGGAGTTCAGCACTTTCACAGCATCATCTTTTAGGATTTGAAATAGCTCAAGTGCAATTCCATCACCTTCTCTAGCTTTGTTCATAGTGATGCTTCCTCAGGCCCACTTGACTTTGCATTCCAGGATGTCTGGCTCTAGGTGAATGATCGCACCATCGCGGTTATCTGGGTCATTAAAATCTCTTTTGTACATTTCTTATGTGTATTCTTGTCACCTCTTCTTAATATCTTCTGATTCGGTTATATCCGTACCTTTTTTGTCCTTTATTGTGCCCATCTTTGCATGAAATGTTCCTTTGGTGTCTCTAATTTTCTTGAAGAGATCTCTAGTCTTTCCCATTCTATTGTTCTCTTCTATTTCTCTGCATTGATCACTGAGGAGGGTTTTCTCGTCTCTCCTTGCTATTCTTTGGAACTCTGCATTCATACAGGTATATCTTTCCTTTTCTCCTTTGCCTTTCACTTCACTTCTTTTCTCAGCTATTTGTAAGGCCTCCTCAGACAGCCATTTTGCCTTTTTGCATTTCTTTTTCTTGGGGATAGTTTTGATCACCACCTCCTGTATGGTGTTATGATTCTCCATTCATAGTTTTTTAGGCAGTCTATCAGATCTAATCCCTTGAATCTATTTGTCACTTCTACTATATAATCATAAAGGGTTTGATTTAGGTCATACCTGAATGGTCTAGTTGTTTTCCCTACTTTCTTCAATTTAAGTCTGAATTTGGCAATAAGGAATTCATGATCTGAGGCACAGTCAGCTCCCAGTTTTGTTTTTGCTGACTGTATATAGTTTTGCCATCCTGGCTGCAAAGAATATAATCAGATTTTGGTATTGACCATCTGATTGATAGAGTTAATTCTTATATAGGTTGATAAGGCGTTTGGGGCCTTCACTGAGGAGAAAGGGATCCAGAGTCCCCAAGGAGGAGACAGGGAGCCTGGGCTCTCAAGGAGAAAAGGACAATTTTTTTTTTCTACATTCCTTCATCTTAGTCACATAAGACTTAATTTTCTTTATGCCCAGAGCTAATGATTATACAACAAAACAACTCATCTTGCTCAAGGTATATTTTTCCTTAAGCTCTGTACTAATGATTATATAGGAGAAGGCAATGGCAACCCACTCCAGTACTCTTGCCTGGAAAATCCCATGGACAGAGGAGCCTGGTAGGCTGCAGTCCATGGGGTCGCTAGGGGTCGGACACAACTGACTTCACTTTCACTTTTCACTTTCATGCATTGGAGAAGGAAATGGCAACCCACTCCAGTGTTCTTGCTTGGAGAATCCCAGGGATGGGGGGGCCTGGTGGGCTGCCGTCTATGGGGGTGGCACAGAGTTGGACATGACTGAAGCAACTTAGCAGCAGCAGCAATGATTATATAACAACATTGTATCTTGCTGGAGGACTTGTTTCTCCTTCTTAACAAGAGCCTTTTGAGTAATTTTTTTATCTTAAGAAGTTTGTTGTGGGAGTGGGTCTGGTAAGACCTTTCTATTGTTAGTTTTAATCTTGTTAATTTAAGATGTACATTGTGGGAGTGGGTCTGGTAAAAGTATATAAGGCCTTGACAAGAGTAGTGAACCAGACACTCTCTGTCCCCCTTTCTGATGTCTGTGTCAGAAGCTTTCTCTGTCCTTTTTCATCTAGTAAAACTTCTGCCACACAAAAGCTCTGAGTGATCAAGCCTAGCTCCTGGTCTGAACCTAAATCTTCTTCTTTGGAGACCACAAATCCAACATTGTTCACTGTAAGCTGTAATGGTGATGTCCATGTGTAGAGTCGTCTCTTGTGTTGTTGGAAGAGGGTGTTTGCTGTGACCAGTGCGTTCTCTTGGCAAATCTCTGTTAGCCTTTGCCCTGCTTCATTTGGTATCGCTTGACCTCCTACTTTTGCATTCCAGTCCTCTATGATAAGGAAGACATCTTTTTTTGATGTTAGTTCTAGAAGTTCATGCAGGTCTTCATAAAACCATTCAACTTCAGCTTCTTTGGCATTTTTGGTTGGGGCACAGACTTGGATTACTGTGATACTGAATGGTTAGCCTTGGAAATGAACAGAGATCATTCCATCATTTTTGAGATTGCACCCAGGTACTGCATTTCAGACTCTTTTGTTGACTATGAAGGCTTCTCCATTTCTTCTAGGAATTCTTACCCACAGTAGTAGATGCAATGGTCATCTGCATTAAATTCACTTATTCCGATCCAAATGTTCACTGATTCCTAAAATGTTGATGTTCACTCTTGCCATCTCCTGTTTGACCACTTCCGATTTACCTTGATTCATGGACCTAACATTCCAAGTTTCTATGCAATGTTGTTCTTCACAGCAGCAGACTTTACTTTCACCACCAGACATATCCACACTTGGACATTGTTTCCACTCTGGCTCAGCCTATTCATTCCTTCTGGAGTTATTTCTCCACTCTTTTCCAGTAGCATATTGGACACCTACCAACCTGGGGAGTTCAACTTTCAGTGTAGTATCTTTTTTGTCCTGTCATACTATTCATGGGGTCTTCAAGGCAAGAATACTGAAGTGGTTTCCCATCCATTCTCCAGTGGACCATGTTTTGCCAGAACTCTCCACCATGACCTGTCTGTCTTGGTTGGCCCTACATGGCATGGCTCATAGTTTCATTGAGTTAGACAAGGCTGTGATTCATGTGATCAGTTTGGTTAGTTTTCTGTTATTGTGGTTTTCATTCTGTCTGCCCTCTGATGAATGAGGATAAGAGGCTTGTGGAAGCTTCCTGAATGGAAGGAGTTGCTGTGGAATAAACTGGGTCTTGCTCTGGTGGGCAGGGCCATGCTCAGTGAATCTTTAATTCAATTTTCTGTCAATGGATGGGGCTGTGTTCCCTCCCTGTAGTTCTATGGTAGGGGTAATGGCAGTAATGGCTACCTTCTTCAAAAGGACTTATTCCAGCATGCTGTAGCTCCCAGAAATGTTGTATCCAGTGCCCCTGACTACCGAAACTGCCTCTGCCGAAGACTCCTGGACACTCACAGGCAAGTCTGTCTCAGTCTTTGTGGGCTTTCTGCTCCTTTCTCCTGGGTCCTCGTGCACACAAGGTTTTGTTTGTGTCCTCCAAGAGTCTGTTTCCCCAGTCCTGTGTAAGTTCTGTGATCAAATCCCACTGGCCTCCAAAGTCAAATTCCCTGGGGGTTCTCAGTCCTTATGCCAGATCCCTGGGTTGGGAAATCTGTTGTTGGCCTTAGGGAAGTTAAGTTACATTATAGTGTGAGCTGGAATGTAAATTCAAGTCAGTCTGATTCCAATCCCTTTGCCTCTTATCTTGCCATTAATTTTGATAACATAGCAGCAGCAGTAGCAGCCTCTTAATTGCTGTCTTAAATATCTCAAGTTGTTTTTTTTTTTTAAACAGATCAAAATAAGTAGGATGGCAAATGAGAAAACTGCCATTTTCTTGAAACTCCCCATTGTTTTGAACCCAGGTCAATTTGTGTTTAAGATAAAGTGGTGGCGATGAAGGGAAAGGGTTGGAGGGATGCATGGGGCCTCCCCCATGAAGGGGGTCTTCATCACCACTACCGATAGAAGATTCTACTGGAGTGACTCTGACTTCCTTTATTCCTTTCTCTCCTGCACCTCATCATTCTCATCTGTTGGGAAGCACTGTTAAGAAGGCAGTGGGACATTAGATGTTTATCCAATGACCATGGGGAATAATCTTTTGATATGGAAAAAAAAAAAATGAGTGACAGTCCTGGACCTCTACTCGAGGTTTTCTTGGCATCATGAGAACTTTAATATCAAGTGATAGGAGTTTTTCTGTTAGAGTGTTTTTTTGCTTTCCAATAATTGGTTCTCTTCCTTCAGGTTTCTTCTCTACCTCCCATCAGGGTCAGGAGGGGGAAAGGGTTTATGGGGATTGAATCATAATCAGAGATGCCAACCAGATATGCTTCTGTGTGTGCAGCTTGAAGTCTCTATTCCTCATTAAAGAGTCTCTCATTTATCATTATTGGCAAGAAAAGGAGCTGCCGCTGAGACCAACAGTGGATAAAAAGTAGCTGATCCAAGGGTAGCTGCTGCTTTCCCTGCAGGGATCAGAAAGGGAACTGCCGCATCCTTCAGTCCCCTCATAAATTCCTAGGGATGATCATGGTCTGAATCGTCCCCCCTAAGGAGTAAAGCATACAGTGAAAGAGATGCTGGTACTTTCTGAATTTGGACAAATGAAAGTATGAGGCAGTGTTTGGTTTTGAAACATAATAGGTCCAGCAGTGGCTGTTCAGGCTTCATTCGTTGATTCAAATCCTAGTCCAAAAATGCATTTCCATGGGAACGATCACCAGAAGGTAGTTAAAGGTCTTGCCCATTCCACAAGCTCCTAGGACTTGTAGGTTTAGTGCCTCTATGAAGGCACAATGCCCTCCATAAGCAAAGCAGTGAATGCAACCTTTTGGTTTGTACCATTCACTGCTTTTGATATTTCCAGTGAAGTCGGTAACAGAGACATTTCAGGAGTACTCTGAACAGGAATTTCTTCTGCTTTGATGCTTAAAAGTATATTTAAACTATCAACTAAAGTGAGATTTCTACTAACAAAAAAATTAATAACCTTAGAGATATTTTATATTCCTTTCTGAATAAAAACCCTAAAATAAGTTGAAAGAAGTACAGTACATCTAATGTATTACTGTCTGTTTTTTCCCCCTATTATTAACTGTTTTGTAATAATTTTACTTTTTCAGCAATTGAAATTAACACATAAAATGAAATTTTTAGATTGAGCAGGAAAGCTGTTGCTTTAAAAAAATACCAAATCCCTACCTGGAATCTTTGGGCTCTACTCTTATGTCTATACATTCTTGGACAATGCCTCAAGGTAAAAAACATAGATTTATTCTTTGTTCAGTGTCTCATTTGAAATATTCAGAATATAGACTTACTCAGAGATTGGAAGCTGGTTTAATACATGTGCCAGCCATCCTGAAAGCCATTTCAATAGACTCTGTACCCTGGCATTTGTTTTAGAAATAATTGCATGCAAATGTGGTTTAACATCTGTACTATGTCTCTTAATCCTAACCAGGCATTTTCCATTAGATGTAGTCTGAAAATCACATTAAGAAAAATATATCATCTGTGAAATTATATTCTGAATGCCCCAAATAGCAGAGAAAGGGACAGTATCCAGTTAAATCTAATGTGAAGCATTCCTTTTTTTCCCTCTGAATCCCAAATTTTAAAATGTGTATTTCATTTCTCTCAATGGTGCATTATAAAATTGAACTGACATTTTCTGTTTTCCAAGTTTTTCAACTTAACCACAGAACTTCTGTGAAGATGAAACTATACTGCTATGTAAAATTATATTATTAATTTTTGTTTGTAATATAAAATGCAAATTTATTTTTATACCTTTATGGGATTACAATTCAGATAAGTTAAATTTTAGTACACTGTATTCTTGTAAGCAGAGTTTTCCAAGTGGAATTTTGTTACTAAACTGGCTTTAAATATACTATAATTTATTAATGTGCTTTAAAAAATAGGGAAAGAATATTAAGGAATAAAACATAGGTAGAGTCCTAGGAAAGCAACTGATTGGAAGGAAGAGAAAGGGGAGTTTCAGTTCTTGCCAGCACTGAGATTTATAGGAATATTTTGTGCCCTTCTGCTTTCGTCACAGTTACTACTTCAGGATGTAATACTAAATACCTCAGAAATGTGTATATGTGTTTTAACCCTTCATACAATCCTCCAAGAGAAAGGCAGGAGGTATACACATGTAATGATGAGAAATTTGAAGGCAAAGCCACTCTGCTTTACAGGATTCACTAGGAGCTCTGGCTTCCACTTCTCTGTCTCCATCCCTGCCACCCTCTCTTCACTAGCACTCTTCTCTGACGCTGCTGGACTGTCAGTTTCTCTGAGTGATGCCAAGGGCCCTATACCTTCAAGCCTTCAAAACAGCCTCTGCTTTGGTCTCAGTGCTCTGCACCTTCAACCACCTCACACCTATTTTTATACTAATGTCCATTTATTATCACTTAGTCTAAAATCCTTTTCTATGCACTGTCTGCCAGGTAAGTACCCCTGCTCTATGCTCCCATAAAAACCTGTGCATCCATCTGTCATAGTACTTATTATGATACCCATCACTAGTAGTTTGTCTTCCCAATTTGTCTATAAACTCTTTGGATTAGGGACTCCTACTTAACCTGGCATCCCAATTCTTAACATAGAAAGTAGTTTTCTGCAGTATCCAGCAGAAGTGAGAAGAATCCCACCCAAAATTTAGATGTCAAGGCTTATGACACTCCACACAAGAGGAGAATTTGAGAGAAATTTAATTATTCCCATGGGAGACTCTGGGGGAGAACTGGTAGGGTTCTCACAGGGTACACATAGGTCAAGGCTGGCTTGGGCCAGGAAAGGGTGTAGACTGGGTCTGTGTAATGTCTCTGGGTTATGCTGGAGCAAAGATACCTTGAGCAGGTATTTTAAATTTCCCTTCAGTGGCCAGTAAGGGGCCACACACACAAGGTTTCTGTGCAGAGGGGGCCACAGGGGAAAGGGAGGTTGAAGCCTAAAAAGAAGTCAATAGTCAAAAAAGTGGGGTAAGACCCTGTATTGTAAATGACATTATCTTGATGGTCATTAAGTCTGTGGTGAATAAAATACTGAGCAAACCTACAGTGAGTCAGTAGCGTTTCAACCAACAGGTGGATTTGAGTGCCTGTGTGTCCTGTGCACCATCCACTGCTCAATGCTTTCTCATTCCATTGAAAGTTGTTTTACCCTGGCCTGTTTCTTACCCTCTATTGCCTCACCTACCCTCCTTAAGGCAATGAGAGACATCTATATTTTCTTTTGAGTGCAACATATAAAACTGAAAACTAAGGACTGTTATTCTTACATGAGCATAAATCCTTCTGCCTAACTTCTGTATACCCGGGGGGACAATCCCATGCATAGAATCCATCTGTTTTATCTATTAAGAAGAAAGCTGAGTGCCAAAGAATTGATGCTTTTGAACTGCGGTGTTGGGGAAGACTCTTGAGAGTCCCTTGGACTGCAAGGAGATCCAACCAGTCCATTCTAAAGGAGATCAGTCCTGGGTGTTCTTTGGAAGGAATGATGCTAAAGCTGAAATTCCAGTACTTTGGCCACCTCATGCAAAGAGTTGACTCATTGGAAAAGACCCTGATCCTGGGAGGGATTGGGGGCAGGAGGAGAAGGGGATGACAGAGGATGAGATGGCTGGATGGCATCACCGACTCGATGGACGTGAGTTTGAGTGAACTCTGGGAGTTGGTGATGGACAGGGAGGCCTGGCGTGCTGCAATTCATGGGGTCTCAAAGAGTCGGACATGACTGAGCAACTGAACTGAACTCAACTGAGTTTCTGTATAACTTTAAAGTTGTCTTCCATTCTCCAAATGATCAGGAGATCCAGCTCCTGTTTCTTTTCGTTTTTTTTTTTTTTTTTAGAAGAGCTTAAAATATTCTCTTGAACACAGCAAATAAGTATACAACAAGTATAACAAAAATAAAATATTCTACCAATACTCTGCAGGAGTATCTTATGCCAGAGGTGTCTGTTGACTGCTATCTATATCGCCACTTAAAAATGTAATAACTACATCACTTGTAGGAGCAACACCTCAGGTAACTTTTGTTTTTCACTGACTTTAGCTGCATGAAAGATACTTGATTAACATCCCTGGAGATTCAGGTTGTCTGTGGAGTCAGCGAACAGGTGTGATGGTAATTTGGTCACAAAGTCGTGTCTGACTCTTGCGATCCCATGGACTGTAGCCTGCCAGGCTCTTCTGTGCATGGGATTTTCCAGGCAAGATTACTGGAGTGGATTGCCATTTCCTTCTCCAGGGGATCTTCCTGAGCTACAGATCAAACCCATGTCTCAGGAATCAAACCCAGGTCTCCTGCATTGCAGGCAGATTCTTTACCGACTGATCTATGAGGGAAGCCCAACAGGTAGGTCTTATTCTTCTCACTGACCATGTTGGGTCATCTCCCCTGTCCTTGAGCTCAGCCTCACCTCTGGAGACAGCTGGGCTCTGTGGATGAGAAATATCCATATCTTTTCTATTCTTAGCTCCTCTGCTGATGTTTATAACAAGGGTGCCAGTTATGATGACAGCTCTCTGAGGTGAATAAGAAGGGGATTGATGAAAACTGGGGCAAAAAATATGACTTTGACAGTGTTATATTCTGTAATATTTGTTAATTCTGTAGTACTTTTATGATGTGAAATGGAGATCACATCTTATTTTAGGAATGCCAAGGATTTAATTGATTTACATTAAGTACTTTAAAATCACAAATCCTCCAAATATCTGATATCTGTATTGAGACAGTAACCATCATGAAACTTTGTTAGTGTTCATCTACACTTAAAAAAAAAAAAAGAAAGAAAGAAAGAGAGAAATAATTTCCTATCTGTTGAATGAGGAAAAGCGAATGAGTATATAATCTTTGTGTCAAGTGCTCAATCATGTCAGACTGTTTGCAACCCCATGGATTGTAGCCTGCCAGGCCCCTCTGTCCATGGAATTTTTAGGCAAGAATACTGAAATGGGTTGCCATTTCTTTCCGCAGGGGATCTTCCTGTCCCAGGGATCGAACCCATGTCTCCTGCATTTGCAGGTGGGTTCTTTACTACTGTGCCACCTAGGAAGCCCATATAATCTTAAATTATGATAAAAATAAAACTCCTAATGTCCGTCAATAATCAATACTTTTTAAAAAATGCCTGTGTTGATACGTTTTGATTTAACCTAATGTTTTATTTTTCCATTTTTATATATTGTACTATGCTTTGCAAAATAGAAAGTTTGATTACATAAGCTGCAATTTTAAGGAAAGGAAAGGATGTATTTATAAAACTAACATTATGATGGCAATTTATGATTACTTCACTTAATTTTGCAAATAGTAAATATAAGGTGGCTAAGATCATGATTTTCAGCCTTATCTTTTGTTATTTTCCCTGAAAATGGATTGTAACCTAAAATTTGCTCCAAAACTTAACTTAAAAGCTATCAAAGTTTAATCCTAATTTTAACAGTGAGATTATAGATTGAAATATTTCAAAGTATTCTTGTTAACTTGTATCTCTGATTTCAAGTCACAGAAATGCAAGTGAAATTTTAAAAAGTGGGATCTAATCAAAGATACAGAATTGGTTACAAATACCAGGAAAATCTCAGCAAAAATGTGGTTACAGAAAGGACAGGAAGCAAAAGCAAGATCATTGGGCAGGCTCTGTGGGGTCCCAGCATTAGGTTGGATGAATTCCTGTTTATTATCCTCAAGAATCAGTTACTGGGAGAGAGAATCTAATGGTCTGTTTTACCACCCACTTACCCTTGAACCAGTCCTACCAGTCTGCATATGGTGATTGGGGGTTGAGGGGAGGGTGTTGCAGAATGGGGATGATCCCCAAGAAAAACTTTCATGTTATTAACAAAAAGAGGAATAGATGCCTAGTAGGCAAAATCAACCGGAGAAGGCAATGGCACCCCACTCCAGTACTCTTGCCTGGAAAATCCCATGGATGGAGGAGCCTGGTAGGCTGCATGCAGTCCATGGGGTTGCTAAGAGTCGGACACGACTGAGCGACTTCACTTTGTTTTCACTTTCATTCACTTTGTTTTCACTTTCATGCATTGGAGAAGGAAATGGCAACCTACTCCAGTGTTCTTGCCTGGAGAATCCCAGGGACGGGGCATCCTGGTGGGCTGCCATCTATGGGGTCGCACAGAGTCAGACACGACTGAAGCGACTTAGCAGCAGCAGCAGCATCAGGCAAAATCAACAGATTTCCTCTGTAATAACTGAGCTGATTTGCTACAGGATTGTAGCATGATCTTGACAATACTTTTTTTTCCTCAAAGAATTCTGCTCTATAAATGCTGAGGAAACACAGGACAATAGAGCATTATAAGTAAATAGCACCTAGCAACACATTATTCACTAGTGTACAGGTATGCCTCAATCTATGCAGTGTATATGTTCCTAAAGATTATATAAAAATCAAATTTCTCTTTTCTACTTAAATATAATCTTAATTCCCTTTTTTTATTACTTAAGTAAAGAGTAATCCCTAATGTAATCCCATAAATTTGGATTCTCATGTTGAATTTGTTACTGGTGAATGGTATGATTTGGCATGTTTAGAAAGAAAGTATACTACTTTTTAAAAGTTTACACTGATCCATGAAGAAAACAAGCATTAAATTGAAGCTTTTAATAATCAGTACTTTCAATAATATTCTCTAAGCCCTTGGACCAATATTTCAAAACCAATTTGAGTTAGTAGACCTAACAACTTCACATTCTGATTGTAAGCACTGTTCCTTTTTGTCATTTCTTGCACCTCACCACCACGTCTATCCACATCCGCACCTTCCTGACACAACTATATCCCATGATTAATGGTGACCTTAAAGATACTCTCCCTATTTTGTATTGTCACTCTGATTTTGCTCCTCATCCTTCAAACTATGGCTTTTCTTACTCCACCGTGTGTGTACTCAGTCGTTCAATCATGTCTGACTCTTGGTGACCCCATGGGCTGCAGCCCACCAGGTTCCTCTGTCCATAGGATTTCCCAGGCAAGAATACTAGAGTGTGTTGCCATTTCCTACTCCAGGGAATCTTCCCAACCCAGGGATCAAACCCAGGTCTTCTGCATCTCCTGCACTGGCAGGCAGATTCTTTACCACTGAGACGCCTAGGAACTCCCAAGAAAACTACTGAATATTCCTACAGAAAATCTCAGTATCAGGCAGTATTGAGTCCGCAAGTTCAGCTTAGCCTTCATCACTGTTTATCAGTTGTTTCTAAACTCCTTATCCCCGAACCCCCCACACATACACACACACATGTGTGCACACACATCAGCTTCGGATCTTCACTGTCCCCTTCAAACTCCTACATCTCACACTGAGCCCCTATTCTTTTCATCTTCTAATTTGGAAAGAAAATTTAGAGGCCACCAGGCAAGCTGTCCTGCTTCCTCTCTCATCTCCACTCCTAAGATAAATATTGGCACCTCTCCTTAGGCTCTTTTGTATCACAGTGAGGTCTTCTCTACAAGGACAACTTCTTTTTTTATATATGATACTTGCCCTGCCCAGCCTTTCCTATGACCTGTGTTGTCAGCTTCACAACTGCTTTCCTGTATCTTCAGTCTCCTGATTTTCTATGAGTCTCCCTGTCTTTAAAAACCAAACATTGACAAAACCATATCTTACTTGAACCTTTGTTTTATGTCAGAATATCTTCTTAGCCTTATCCTTTTCTTCATCCTTTAAATTTTGGAAAGAATTGTTTACCCTTCAACTTCCATTTCTTCTTTAACATATTATATTTCTGTCCCCTTCTTATTCTGAAATTATTTTTTTGAGTAGCACTGATAACCTCAGAGTGTTGTATTCAAGACCAAGTCTTATCCTACTTGACCTTGTTAGAATATTTGGGATATTTTTCACCACTCCTTTATCTTTTGCTGACTTCCCTCACCAAAAATATGAGAGAAGTCCCTCCCTCTGTTCATATATTTTTCTTTTCACTTATTATATCAGTTATTATATTTATCATTATCATTACCAAGGTGCCTGAGTGCCACCCTAGCCTAATTAAATCAGAGGCTCAGGGCAGTAGAACCCAGCATCAGTCTTTACTTGAAGCTAACCAGATGGCATTGTAGAGGAGACAGGGATCAAGACCATTCCCATGGAAAAGAAATGCAAAAAAGCAAAATGGCTGTCTGGGGAGGCCTTACAAATAGCTGTGAAAAGAAGAGAAGCGAAAAGCAAAGGAGAAAAAGAAAGATACAAACATCTGAATGCAGAGTTCCAAAGAATAGCAAGAAGTGAAGAAAGCCTTCTTCAGCGATCAGTGCAAAGAAATAGAGGAAAAAAACAGAATGGGAAAGACTAGGGATCTCTTCAAGAAAATCAGAGATACCAAAGGAACATTTCATGCAAAGATGGGCTCGATAAAGGACAGAAATGGTATGGACCCAACAGAAGCAGAAGATATTAAGAAGAGATGGCAAGAATACATAGAAGAACTGTACAAAAAGGAGCTTCACGACCCAGATATTCACGATGGTGTGATCACTGACCTAGAGCCAGACATCCTGGAATGTGAAGTCAAGTGGGCCTTAGAAAGCATCACTATGACCAAAGCTAGTGGAGGTGATGGAATTCCAGTTGAGCTATTTCAAATCCTAAAAGATGATGCTGTGAAAGTGCTTCACTCAATATGCCAGCAAATTTGGAAAACTCAGCAGTGGCCACAGGACTGGAAAAGGTCAGTTTTCATTCCAATCCCCAAAAAAGGCAATGCCAAAGAATGCTCAAACTACCGCACAATTGCACTCATCTCACACACTAATAAAGTAATACTCAAAATTCTCCAAGCCAGGCTTCAGCAATATGTGAACCGTGAACTTCCTGATGTTCAAGCTGGTTTTAGAAAAGGCAGAGGAACCGGAGATCAAATTGCCAACATCCGCTGGATCATTGAAAAAGCAAGAGAGTTCCAGAAAAACATCTATTTCTGCTTTATTGACTATGCCAAAGCCTTTGACTGTGTGGACTACAAGAAACTGGAAAATTCTTCAAGAGATGGGAATACCAGACCACCTGATCTGCCTCTTGAGAAATTTGTATGCAGGTCAGGAAGCAAGAGTTAGAACTGGACATGGAACAACAGACTGGTTCCAAATAGGAAAAGGAGTTCATCAAGGCTGTATATTGTCACCCTGTTTATTTAACTTCTATGCAGAGTACATCATGAGAAACGCTGGACTGGAAGAAACACAAGCTGGAATCAAGATTGCCGGGAAAAATATCAATAACCTGAGATATGCAGATGACACCACCCTTATGGCAGAAAGTGAAGAGGAACTAAAAGCCTCTTGATGAAAGTGAAAGTGGAGAGTGAAAAAGTTGGCTTAAAGCTCAACATTCAGAAAACGAAGATCATGGCATCTGGTCCCATCACTTCATGGGAAATAGATGGGGAAACAGTGGTAACAGTGTCAGACTTTATTTTTGGGGGCTCCAAAATCACTGCAGATGGTGACTGCAGCATGAAATTAAAAGACATTTACTCCTTGGAAGGAAAGTTATGACCAACCTAGATAGCATATTCAAAAGCAGAAACAGTGTTTTGCCAACAAAGGTTCATCTAGTCAAAGCTATGGTTTTTCCAGTGATCATGTATGGATGTGAGAGTTGGACTGTGAAGAAGGCTGAGCGCCAAAGAATTGATGCTTTTGAACTGTGGTGTTGGAGAAGACTCTTGAGAGTCCCTTGGACTGCAAGGAGATCCAACCAGTCCATTCTGAAGGAGATCAGCCCTGGGATTTCTTTGGAAGGAATGATGCTAAAGCTGAAACTCCAATACTTTGGCCACCTTGTGCGAAGAGTTGACTCATTGGAAAAGACTCTGATGCTGGGAGGGATTGGGGGCAAGAGGAGAAGGGGACAACAGAGGATGAGATGGCTGGATGGCATCACTGACTCGATGGACGTGAGTCTGAGTGAACTCCGGGAGTTGGTGATGGACAGGGAGGCCTGGCATGCTGCGATTCATGGGGTCGCAAAGAGTCAGACACGACTGATCAACTGATCTGATCTGATCTGAACCAGATGGCCTTAGCACATGGCACAAACATGGTCCACTGGAGAAGGGAATGGCAAACCACTTCAGTATTCTTGCCTTGAGAACCCCATGAACAGTATGAAAAGGCAAAAAGATAGGACACTGAATGATGAACTCTCCAGGTCGGTAGGTGCCCTATATGCTACTGGAGATCAGTGGAGCAATAATTCCAGAAAGAATGAAGAGATGACGCCAAAGCAAAAACAACACCCAGTTGTGGATGTGACTGGTGATGGAAGTAAAGTCCGATGCTGTAAAGAGGAATATTGCATGGGAACCTGGAATGTTAGGTCCATGAATCAAGGTAAATTGAAATTGGTCAAACAGGAGATGGCCAGAGTGAACGTCAACATTTTAGGAATCAGTGAAATAAAATGGACTGGAATGGGTGAATTTAACTCAGATGACCATTATATCTACTACTGTGGGCAAGAATCCCTTAGAAGAAATGGAGTAGCCATCACAGTCAACAAAAGAATCCTAAATGCAGTACTTGGATGCAATCTCAAAAATGACAGAATGATCTCTATTAATTTCCAAGGCAAACCATTCAATATCACAGTAATCCAAGTCTATGGATTTGGTGGCTCAGATGGTAAAGCATCTGCCTACAATGCAGGAGACCCGGGTTCAATCCCTGGGTCAGGAAGATCTCCTGGAGAAGGAAATGGCAAGCCAGTCCAGTATTCTTGCCTGGAAAATCCCATGGACAAAGGAGTCTGGTAGGCTATAGTCCATGGAGTCACAGAGTTGGACATGACTGAGTGACTTCACTTTAACCCAAGTCTATTCCCCGACCCGTAATGCTGAAGAATCTGAAGTTGAATGGTTCTATGAAGACCTACAAGACCTTATAGAACTAACACCCAAAAATGATGTCCTTTTTATTATAGGGGACTGGAATGCAGAAGTAGCAAGTCAAGAAATACCTGGAGTAACAGGCAAATTTGGCCTTGGAGTACAGAATGAAGCAGAGCAAAAGCTAATAGAGTTTTGCCAAGAGAACACACTGGTCATAGCAAACACACTCAAAGATTCTACCGCTGCACATGACCAGGTGGTCAATACAGAAATCTGATTGATTATATTCTTTGCAGCCAAAGATGGAGAAGTTCTATACAGTCAGCAAAAACAAGACTAGGAGCTGACTATGGCTCAGATGATGAACTCCTTATTGCCAAATTCAGACTTAAATTGAAGAAAGTAGGGAAAACCACTAGACCATACAGGTATGACCTAAATCAAATCCCTTATGATTATACAGTGGAGGTGACAGAGTATTAGAGCTGATAGACAGAGTGCCTAATGAACCATGGATGGAGGTTCGTGACACTGTACAGGAGGCAGGGATCAAGACCATCCTCAAGAAAAAGAAATCAAAAAAGGATCAACGATTGTCTGAGGAGGTCTTACAAATAGCTTTGAAAGGAAGAGAAGCAAAAGGCAAAGGGGAAATGGTAAGATATACCTATCTGAATGCAGAATTCCAAAGAATAGCAAGGAGAAATAAGAAAGCCTTCCTCAGTGATCAACGCAGAGAAATAGAGGAAAACAGTAGAATGGGAAAGACTAGAGATCTCTTCAAGATTTTAGAGATACCAAGGGAACATTTCATGAAAAGATGGGCACAAAATAAAGGACAGAATGATATGGACCCAACAGAAGAAGATGATATTAGAAGAGGCGTCAAGAATACACAGAAGAACTGTACAAAAAGATCTTCATGACCCAGATAATCACGATGGTGTGATCACTCACCTAGAGCCAGACATCCTGGAATGCGAAGCCAAGTGGGCCTTAGGAAGCATCACTAAGAACAAAGCTAGCAGAGGTGATGGAATTCCAGTTGAGCTATTTAAAATCCTAAAATATGATGCTGTGAAAGTGCTTCACTCAATATGCCAGCAAATTTGGAAAACTCTGCAGTGGCCACAGGACTGGAAAAGGTCAGTTTTCATTCCAATCCCAAAGAAAGGTAATGCAAAAGAATGCTCAAACTACCACAAAATTGCACTCATCTCACATGCTAGCAAAGTAATGCTCAAAATACTCCAAGCCAGGCTGCAACAGTATGTTCACCTTGAACTTCCAAAAGTTCAAGCTGGATTTAAAACAGGCAGAGGTGCCATAGATCAAATTGCCAACATCTGTTTGATCATTGAAAAAGCAAGAGAGTTCCAGAAAAACACCTACTTTTGCTTTGTTGACTATGCCAAAGCCTTTAACTGTGTGGATCATAACAAACTGTAGAAATTTCTGAAAGAGATGGAATACCAGACCACCTGACCTGCCTCTTGAAAAATCTGTATGCAGATCAGGAAGCAACAATTAGAACTGGACATGGAACAACAGACTAATCCTTTCCCTAATCCGGAAAGGATTACATCAAGGCTCTATATTGTCACCATGCTTATTTAACCTATATGCAGAGTACATCATGAAAAATGCTGGACTGGATGAAGCACTAACTGGAATCAGGCTTGCCGGGAGAAATATCAATATCCTCAGATATGCAGATGACACCACCCTTATGGTAGAAAGCAAAGAAGAACTAAAGAGCCTCTTGATGAAAGTGAAAGAGAGTGAAAAAGTTGACTGAAAACTCAACATTCAGAAAACTAAGATCATGGCATCCAGTCCTATCACTTCATGGCAAATTGATGGGGAAGCATTGGAAACAGTGAGAGACTATATTTTTGGGCTCCAAAATCACTGCAGGTGGTGACTGCAGCCATGAAATTAAATGATGCATTCTCCTTGGAAGAAAAGCTATGCCCAACCTAGACTGCCTATTAAAAAGCAGAGAGATTTACCAACTTTACCAGCAAAGGTCTGTCTAGTTAAACCTATGTTTTTTTCCAGTAGTCATGTATGGATGCTAAAGTTGGAATATAAAAAAAAGCCGAACACTGAAGCATTGATGCTTTTGAACTGTGGTGTTGGAGAAGACTCTTGAGAGTCCCTTTGACTGCAAGAGATCCAACCAGTCCATCCTAAAGAAATCAATCCTGAATATTCATTGGAAGGACTGATGCTGAAGCTGAAACTCCAATTCTTTGGCCACCTAATGCTAAGGACTGATTCATTTGAAAAGACCCTGATGCTGGCAAAGATTGATGGTGGGGGGAGAAGGGGTCAACAGAGGATAAGATGGTTAGTTGGCATCACCAACTCAATGGACATGAGTTTGAGTAAACTCTGGGAGTTGGTGATGAACAGTGAGGCCTGGCGTGCTATAGTCCATGGTTTCTCAGAGTTGGGCACGACTAGTTGACTGAACTGAACCGAACTGAGAACGACCTCCTTAGAAGATCTCAGTGACAACACATCCACTCACTGCTTGCGTAAGATCTCAGACCTCCCTGAACTTAAAGCTTATACTATACTCAAATATTTGCTGTAAATAGCTACCTGCATATCCTGCAGTCACCTCCAATGTAGTATTTCCAAATGAAGCAAATCCTCTTAATTTTTGTTTTATTTTGTTGTCTTGTGTCCTCTTAACTTTCTGGTGACATCACAATTACTTCCAGTGTCCTTCACTCTTTCATTCTGTCACTCAGATAATTTTCAAATCAGAAGTTAGCCTCTTCTCAAAATGAGTACTGTTTTCTCACTTTGACTGCTCTTGATTTGGTCCACACCATAATTAACTTTCCAGTAAATCTCTGGGCATCTTAGGCCACCATCTATCAGGTCCCAGTTCTAGTCTAAGCCCACACCCTCAGGCTTTTGGAATGTCTCCTTAAAAGAAAATCTGCTCTTCCCTTTACCTCAGGGGATGATAGAAATTCTCTTTGTCTTATGTGCAGAACTTTCCATAGTCTGAGTTTACCAGTCTTCTCTCTCATCCTCTCTCCCTATCCATCTCACATTTGAGCCACACCCACATGATCACATTTGTCAAGTGCAATTCTAAGTCTTTTAGATTATCTCTTTCTTCCTTTCCAGGTCTTTCTTTTTCAAGTAATAAAGTTCTCATTCTTAATACATTCTTTCAATATAGTGGAACTGTTCTTTTTATGTCTTAGTACATTTCTCTCTAATGTTGAGTCTCAGTGTGGGATCCATGGGTAGATTCAGGAGGTCAATGAACATGAATGGAAGAAAAAGTATTCTCATTTTCATTTCTAATTAAAACTTAATATTTTATTCTATTACAAATGTAGGTAACAAACCACAGGAAGATTGGCATTGTCTGTGACCTTGTTTTACAGTGTCATAAAAAAATATGAGAGATGTTTTCATATTACATTACAGCTGGCAAAAATATCTAGAAGTATTAGTTATGCTTATTACTACTTAAAATTATAGTGTCTATTAACCTGACATTATGTCTTATTATGTAATGTATTCACAAATAAGCACATTGATTAATATTTGCAAACCCAGCTTTTTAAATATTTTGATAATTGAATTTTGATATAACTGATTTCCTTCCTAACTTCTTATATTTTATTTTATATAATTAAATTTTCTTTCTGAGGAAATTTGTCAGATTGGCAAATTTCTGAGGAAATTTGTCAGATTGGCAAAGAGGTTCAAGATGCCAATATCACACTTAGTTGTATCCTAGTTTACAAGGCTATTCTTCCCACTCTCCTCTGGAACCAGAGATGATTTTCTTTTATTTTTATATCTACATAGATAATGTAGCTTATAGCACATAGTAGGTTCTTAAGTATTGAATGACTGAATAATAGAATAAGAGAGTGAAAACTTACCTGTCATACAAGTATCTTGAACACAGAAGACAGTATTTCTCCAAGTGTAATCATGGGAGCTCTAAATCACAGTTCTCAAGACACTTGAAAAATGCATACTCATGGATTTGGAATCTGATTGTCTAGAATTTTTGAATCTAGATGTCTAACCTTGAATTCTTAATTATTACAGTTTATCCAGACATTATTTACATGCTAAAGTTTGAGAATCTGTAGGTTTCATGATGCACAGCAGCCTTAAAAAAATAAATAAAAGCATGACCTTTGTAAATATTATCACCCCCCTGGGCTTTATTTTCCTTCTCTGCAAAGTGGTTCTTTAATGGCTGTACTGTATTCTCCTCGCTATATCATATAGGTTTTGTAGTCAGTACCACAGAAGGAAATAAGATAGTCTTACTGCTTGTTGAGAATGAAGAGTCTTCAGGCGTGTGCTCATATTGGTTTGGTTCTCCAGGGTGTGTTGTCCTTCTACTCACTGACTGATTTCAAATGATACACCTCCTACTCTGATCCACTGATCTTATGAAATACTCACAGTGTTTCCCAGGCAGTAGTTCTCTTTTCTTCACCTCCTCTGTCAAAGCTGGGCAGATTTTAATCTGTTTTTCAGAGATGGGCAGATTCAAACACAATATTTTGAATTTGCAAAGCCAACATGTATCATCCTGGTACAACCCTGGCCACACTGTCCTTTGGATAACTTCTCTCAGATTTGATGAATGTATTAAAAACAGACAACCAAACCAACAAACAGAACAGTCAGAGTAGAGGAAAGGCCACTCAACCATTTAATTTTATTCTTGTTTCATATTAGGTCAGGAGGGTCCACAATTCTTGACTGGACAAAGACTTTTTAAAAAAAATGTTTGCACCTTTAAAATGTAGATCATTATTCCATTCATATATCATTTTGTCCCAAATTTTATAAGACACTAAATTTGTAAACATATTAAAGAAAAATTTTATCCCATTTTCAGCCAACCTCAAAAAATTATAATTTAAAAATATGTTCAATGTTCCTCACAGCACTGTTTATAATAGCCAGGACATGGAAGCAACCTAGCTGTCCATCAGCAGATGAATGGATAAGAAAGCTGTGGTACATATACACAATGGAATATTACTCAGCCATTAAAAAGAATACATTTGAATCAGTTCTAATGAGGTGGATGAAACTGGAGCCTATTATACAGAGTGAAGTAAGCCAGAAAGAAAAACACCAATACAGTATACTAACGTATATATAGGGAATTTAGAAAGATGGTAACAATAACCCTGTATACGAGGCAGCAAAAGAGACACTGATGTATAGAACAGTCTTTTGGACTCTGTGGGAGAGGGAGAGGGTGGGATGATTTGGGAGAATGGCATTGAAACATGTATAATATCATATATGAAATGAGTTGCCAGTCCAGGTTCGATGCACGATACTGGATGCTTGGGGCTGGTGCACTGGGACGACCCAGAGGGATGGTATGGGGAGGGAGGAGGGAGGAGGGTTCAGGATGGGGAACATGTGTATACCTGTGGCAGATTCATGTTGATATATGGCAAAACCAATACAATATTGTAAAGTTAAAAAATAAAATAAAAAAAAGAAAAAGAAAGCTACCATAAAAAAAAAGTATGTTCATTTGTTAGGAAAGATCAACTTATAATACTTTCCCGTTTTTCTATGAAAAATATACCATCATCAACTTTGTAGAAATTATATTATTTCTTAAAAGTCACTTAACTTTGTCACTGAATGCAAACACTCTCATATTAACTTTTTGCTTTGCCACACCAGGTTTCTAAGGAGAAACAAATATTTTTTTTAATAGTGATTATTTTTTTCTTTCTTTTTTTTTTTTTTAATTAATTTTATTTTATTTTTAAACTTTACATAATTGTATTAGTTTTGGAAGATACTTTGATTTATATCATAAAGTCTAATAGTAATGGAAAGTTATTTGAATGCAGATAGAATGTCTTGGGAAATTTTGCATCCTTTACAGTGTTTTCTATATACAGTAGAATTTTAATAATTTTTTATTTGAAAAAAATTGAATGTTCTGAAGCAATAATGATAGCTAATAAATAGTAATAAGTACATAACTAAGAGACATTAAGCATATGGATACTAGCGGTGTTCTAAGTACTTTGTAAATCAGTGTATTTAATGACCTTAGAACCTTGTTATTTACTATTCCCTTTCTGGACAGAAAGGTATGCATATGTGCTAAGTGTGCTTCAAAGTCATGTCCGACTCTTTGCAACCCTAAGGACAACAGCCTGCCAGGCTCCTCTGTCCTCAGGGATCTCCAGGCAAGAATACTGGAGTGGGTTGCCATGTCCTTCTCCGGAGGATCTTCCTGACTCAGGGATCAAACCAGCATCTCTATGTCTCCTGCATTGGCAGACATGTTCTTTACTACTAGAGCCACCTGGAAGCTGGACAGAGAGGAAGGAGAGCTAAGTAACTTACTCAAGGTCACACTCCTAATAAGTGTTGAGTCAGGACCTGAACCCTAGAAGACTGTCTCCAGACCCAGTGCTCTCATTTCCAACACAGAACAATTTACTCTTTATTGTTTTAACGGAAAATTGCAATGATCCATATTTAATGGAAGAATAGATTCCCTCTGAAGTTAATGTTGAAAGCCCATTCCAGTACATTGTCATGGCCTTTTCACTCTTAAAATGTTCTTTGGTGCTTATCTGAAACAGATGCAAACACTTAAAACATCCATTCATATTGTGTTTCCCTGTGATTTGCTGGATCATGTCAGGTTGCCTCCAATGACTGTATGATTTCATTTGCCTTGCTACCCTTTTACAGACCTGCAACCTCATGGATCTGTTCAAGCATAGTTGGTTGGAGGTTGATTAGCATCTCTTGCCAACATTCTGTCTCCTTCTGTTGTAGAGAGCTCTAGGACAGCCAGGAGAAGCTTGGTGGGTTTTTTCAAAGCAGTTTCTTCAACCAAGCTTTTTGGCAAGACGTGATGATGGGCTAATGGCAGTGCAGTTTACTCGCACATCCTTTTAACTCCTGGAGTTACTAATTGGGAGTTACTTAAAAGACTTGACCTTTTAAACGGTTTACTTTTTTCCAAGGTATTGTTCTTCAGTAAACATAAGATTAAGTTGACTTTCTCTTTTTACAAATTTTGATTTTTGACTTTTTATTGCTTGTTCAACTCTCTTGATTGTTTAAACTTATAATTTTGCATGCAAAATGACTGCACAGAAGTGTCACTGCAAGTCCATACTGTGGGACAGTCCTATCTCTTTTATCTCCAAGGATAGATTAATGACAGTATCATTTTTATTTGCTGTATTTTTATCTCCAGCAACAGGAATGATTTGGCACTGTCAGCTGATGATTGCTTTGGTTAAACAAAGTTTTGGATTAACAAAAATATGCAATGGCTTCAGAAGGTCCTTTAGAATTTTGTTTGTCAAAGTTACCTCAGTGGTTATTGGTTGAAATCATATTGTGTAAATTTTTGAGACACAATTAAAGAAGATATGTTTGGATTATACTTAGATTTACTGAAATTACATTTATGAGTCATTTGAGCTGAGAATGGAGAAAATTCTCACAGTGATGCTTCAGGCTGCTCTCAACCCATAACTGCAATCTGTAGAAGTAGCAAAAATCTCCCTCTTACAATGAAATCCTTCAGTTAATTTTGGCACCTATATTCTTTAAATGGTGCCTACACCATTTTATTCCATAGCATCTTTTGTGTATTTTTATCAATATACTTGTATCTGGTCTGGAAATGTCCTGTTTTTTAGTCATCTCTAAATCTTCCCTCAGAGCTTGTGATTGGGATGGCAAACCTCCAGCACCCAACATGTTTTGTCTGTGTTGGAGACACAAAGTACAATATTTAAGTTGAGTGCTCTTGAAAGAGCTTAAGGTGATGTTGCTTACTTATGGAATTTCATTTTCAGCACTAAATATAAATAGTGTTGAGGTACTTTTGGAGTTCTAACCATTTTTGGTTTTAGGTAGACAAATGTCGATCTGAGCATTTTTTGTTAGTTGGTTCATTTCTGTGGTATGGAGTAGCATTTCTTTTTTTTTTTTTTTTTAATTTTCAGATGTGTATGACCTTGTTAAATAGCAGTCCAAAAATCATGTGGCTTGTTTTGATTTTAACCAAAGTTACAGCTGCCTAACTGTAAAGCAGTCAGTTTCTCTTATTATGACTAGTTCTTCAACTTGTACTGTTTTAAATTGCCTGCAATTAGCATATTTCAACCTTATTTTTAGGTTTAAATTGCAGTGTGAGAGTGTACTCTCCTCTTAGCTAATTAGTGCTATCAAGGAACAGTAGGTTACCTCATTAGTACCATGTGCATTTAATTAAAGAACAGAAAATTGGAGTTAACCTCATAGTTAATATTTTCACAGAGTGCTACAATGCCAACACCTTCAATTGGAGTCACACCCCTGTGTATCTAATTATTCACTGGTGCCAAATAAGGTTAGCAAGGGTACTACAAGGCTGTTGACAAAATAATTTAGATGAAAACGTGTTTGTTGGATTCTGACAGCAAAATATAACTTGAACATATTTTCCTCATCTGCCAGTGTCAGGTGACATACTTCTTCATAGGAAACTGGAGGAGAAGAATATTTGGGAAGCCATTTTTGTTTTTTTCTGTTTGAATTAAGGTTGCTCTTATCTTGAAAAAAAAATGACACATAGTCATGTAAAGCATATACAATCCGTTTCTTAAACAGAGTCCCTGAACTTCAGAGATGTATTTGAAAAGAATTATTTATAAGATGTAATATTTACATGCATCAAACCACTACAAATACTCCTTGACACCCCTACCACATTCCTCCTTGCTTTTCTTCTCTTCTGATATACTTATAATTTCCCTTGTGTATCTTACGAATGGGGATCATCCTTTCATATCATACATGAAGTCTAAGGATGTGTTGTCACATGGTCTATTCAAATGCAGTGTAATCCTTTTGCCCTTCAGACAAAATCTTTTGAAATGTCTAATACTACTTAGGTAAAAAATGACATTTCATGTCATTTATCAATAAATAATCACTTTACTTTTACAGATAAAATTGCAAACCGTTCATTTGAGTATATAGAGTAGTTTTCAATACAAATGACATAATTCAACAGGTTTTATCAGAGATTATGGAGTTTGGCTCCATAGTCTTAAATATATATTTAATGGCAATATTTGTGTTGTAGTAATGCAGAGCCTAGACAGTTTATTAAATGAGGTTCTTGTGATTGTTCTCACATTTCATGACAAGACAGGCTTTATGTTCATTTATATTGGTTGTAATTGACGAGTCAACAGTTAGCTTGTGTGAAAAAGATAAAGTTTGAAGACAAATAGCAACCCGTACTCTAAAATCATAGTACCATTTAAAGTTGTGGGAGTATTTATTAACATTGGCTATAAGTTTAGCTTAGAAATGAGAAGATTCTTAAGTCAAGATCATGGTAGATCAATAATTTTTGTTAGTGATTAATTCATATGTTCAAGTATTCAAATTAACATCTGCCAAATCATTCCTAGTTTTAAAATGTATACTATTATTAGCTGTGATACAAAGGTGGGATAGTTTTATCTAGGTTGACCTATCAAGATAATAATCCAAAATAATTTTCTTAAATAATAATGTACATTATTAGCATAAGATTGGGGGAAAAAAGCCAACTCCTGATTCTCTTTGTTTAATCTAGGAATTGCTTCCAGAAACAAAATTATGTGTCTGTGGCCACTCTTCTGGTGATGGGCATCCTCACAACACATTTGCAGTAAGTTACACTGGACAATTAGAGATTCAGCTACTACATATAAGGCCGTAGACCCAACCCCACTAAATAGATGGTCTGTCATTTTCTGTTAGCCACTGCCATATAATCGTGAAGACGATCAAGAGATGACTAATGTTAAGGCACAGATGTAGTTTTTTTCTGCTGGCTCTTATATTCTTACTTCAATTATGTTTCATCGCTTATAGATCACAGTTTCTGTGAATTGATGACATTAAAGTTTACTTTACATATGTAAGAGTGTATGGCTGTTTCATCACTGTACTTTTCTTGAAACACTATGCTTTCTGGAACAGATTTAGGAATAATTTGATGAGATGTTATTGATATGCATAAAATAAATGGAGATTATACAATAAATATTTTAGGGAATTTTTGCTATTCTGAGTTCTGCAAGTTAACATATAAATATGCCAAGGCCTCTTTTTACATATTCTGTCACCAAGTATAATTTGTCTCTTTAGACTATAATATTCAATGAAAATTGCTTTTGTGACCCAATTCACATACCAGTTAGCCTTGGAAATGAATAGCAGTCCTGAAGTGGCCATTCAAGAATTTTTAAATAGAGCAACTTCATGTTTCTATTTAGCATGGACATTACCTGTATTCCTAAGGAATCTCTAAATATGTAAGTCATATATTTTAATTTATAGAATTTTTGATTGTTTCTTGAAGAATTGATGTAGTTTTTTAGGTTCTATGGTCTAGAATATTCCTAAACTATCTCACCCAAAAAATATTTTTTACTACCATATATGTAATATTTCTTAATTTATGATTGTAGACTCATAACCAAATAATAAAATAGAGATATCTAATTTCATACCTTGGTTAAAAAAAGAAAGATTTTTATCAATAAAAATAGTGTCAGATTAACATGGAATGCTATTCTTTGTGGAAAATGTACAATCTTTAAACATTTTTTAAAATGTTAGATGCAAAGCAAAAATAGAAGTGAAAAAAGCGATAACATACTGTTTTATGGAACTACTGAATGCAGGGGACTGGTAATAAATTTTGTATATGAAATTAGGATTTATAATAGTCTGAAATAACCTAGTTTAGGGTTTCATTCATTTTAATTCTAAAGTGTTGTCCTCCTAATAATAGTAATAACTTTTGAAAGAATAGCAAAAATTAAGAAGTAGTGGTAAGTTTTGCTCAAATTATGTAAATTTATGTGAAAGACTAAAATAATCTTAATTTCTAAGTTTTTGCTGTATGTTTTGAAGAAAATAAATTTAAGTTAAACTTCAAAAATAGCTATGTATTTTAACTTAGTAAAGAAGATTAATTCAAAAATATACTTTAAAAATGCTGCATTAAAAGTTAAGCAGGCAGTATTCCTAATTGGTAACACTTTTTCCTAAAATAATCTCAATGGAAAAATTGTTTTCTTTAGCCTGAAGAGTGAGATGGCTTAACTAATAATATTTTGTTCTTTATGTAAATCTGCTTCTACCTTTAAAAAATTATTCTCTATTCTACTGACAGAAATATAAATTCATAGCATTATATCTTTTCACTGAAATGTTTTCTGAATGAAAACAAACTGTGGAGAAATTAAATAAATGGCCCACAAGTGCCGTGCAGTTCCTCAATGGCAAGCCTGAATTTATAGCCCAAGTTTGTGAGATTACCAATGTATTGGTCTTTCCAGGGGCCTACCACGTCGTTCATGACTGCCTTGAATACTGTGTTGAACACGAGTCTGAGATTATGCCATGTATTTGAGACTATAGTTAGTCTCCAAGGTAGAAAGCAAGCCAGCATAAATTAGTGAGGTCTTCTGTGGTTGGTGGGTAAAAAGAGCATGACGGTGCATGGATCGGGTGTTTACCATCCCTGAAGTGCACCAAATTTAATGTTTCAGATTAGTCACAGAGTGACTTTGCAAATGATGCTTCTGGATTTCACAGCACCAGGGAAACATTCAGTACTAAGTAGGGGCTTATTTCCTTTATTGATTATGTTAGATGCAAATTTTTTGTGAGCTAAAATGGCTATATAATGTAATTTAAGATCCAGATGCAAACTAAAACAGACTATTTATTATTTGTAGTTGACAGTTTCTGTGTGATGAGCATGGCTCTCTCTCTTAGTATTTGTTAAATTTTATTATTACTAATATGCTGGGGTGGTACTTGAGTAAGTCTGAACACCATGAGATTACTGGCTGCTACTGCTAAGTCACTTCAGTCGTGTCCGACTCCATGTGACCCCATAGACGGCAGCCACCAAGCTCCCCCATCCCTGGGATTCTCCAGGCAAGAACACTGGAGTGGGTTGCCATTTCCTTCTCCAATGCAGGAAAGTGAAAAGTGAAAGTGAAGTCGCTCAGTCGTGTCCGATTCTTAGTGACCCCATGGACTGCAGCCTACCAGGCTCCTCCGTCCATGGGATTTTCCAGGCAAGAGTACTGGAGTGGGGTGCCGTTGCCTTCTCCGGAGATTACTGGAGATTACACTAATAGACTATGTATAATGTGCATCTACTAATTCATTGCAATTCTGGGCAGTAGTAATTGTACCCACAATTACTTATATCATCTCTACCTAAAAATTGTAAATCTTAAACTGTTTCTACCTTTTTTTTTTTTTTTAGGAAATCTTTGAGCTCCATAAGTTGTACATTTAATATTCTAAGAGTAACAATTTAATATTCTTATTATAAGTTTGAATTTTATAAGAGAAAGGCATTGAGTTCTGGCTTTAAAAGACATGAATATGAGAGTAAGTGAGTTTCCCTGTAAGAGGTTACTTATCAATACTTGCTTTTCACACTCAGTTTTTTCAAATGGTGTATATTTAACTCTAATCTGGCAAATTTTTAGTTTACTTTTCTTTCAGACTTTCGTAATAGTATTGATGCCTTTCTTTTTTCCCTGGCTACAATCCTAAATTTCACAACCTTCGGTTTCCCTGACACATGGTAGTAACCCAAGTTCACTCCTCAAGAGATTGACCCTGTTGACACTTCATCTGCCTGAATGCCCTTATTAGCACATACCTGCAGATAATAGTACTGTTAGTCTTTACTGCAGGTTTTTACACCTATAGGAATACTGTTTTACATAGGACTCTGCCTGTTGGCTCTAACTGTTAAGGCAATTATGCAGAATGCTCAGGCTTTGTCTTTGGGGTCTTAATTTCAAAACATTTACCACTGGATCATATGCATATTTTGATGAACAAAATTTGTTGGATCTATAAATTAAAAGTAAGACTTGGTTGGTCTTGGTCTAGCTGTTATGTATCACATTCAAATTAAATTACATTGACCACCTCGGGTCTTTTTCCCTACAGATCTTGACTCTATTATGATTGCCTCCTAAATGTTTCATTTTGATGGGAATTGTGGATTGGAGAAATTAAGGAAAAGAGGACAATGATGGTTTTAAGAATCTTTTTCTGTTCCAAATTTCTCTCTCTTTTTAGGCTTTCCATAAATGTTACCCAGTACCAAATAATCTGTCCTGTGGACTCTGGAATCAGCTTTCTAAATTGAATACTGGGTAATTACTTGACTTTTTTTAGCCTTATGTTTGCAATCTGTAAAATTAGGACAGATAGTAAAATTAGGTAGATAGTATCTACCTCATAGAGTGGTAATAGGTTTACATTTGATAACCCCAAAACCACTTAGCTTAATGACTAACACACAGAAAGTATGCAGCAGATGTCTGACTTGATCGGTATCCGGGGTATCATCAATATACTCTTGCTTGGACCAAAGAGGCAATTCTGTTTGACATAAATTTAAATATGTATTGATATTTGGTATTAACACTAAGCAAGAGGTTTTGGATATTAACTTATACCATGACCAAGATGGAAATGTTGCTTATTGAGTGGAAAATACTCATTAATTTAAGTCACACACTAATTTTTTCACTCACAAAAATCAGTTATCTAAATGTTTTCTGATTTGTTAAGCTGAGTGAAAGAGAAAGAACCCTGCCTCACAGGACCTAAACGATGTCCTCTGGCAGTCAAAGAAAATCATGGGAAAAGAATGTTAGCAAAAGTGATTGTACCATTAGCTGTCTGTATCCAGCCAGAACACATGAAAATAAGGAATTAGGGAATGCATGTGGAGTGCCAGTTTATCACCAATTAATTTCTTCCCTTTTCTGTTATAAATGTATTAGCAGAGATTAACCAAGAATTAGAGATAAATTACTACTTAGTAGTGGTGTTGATAATTTTAACTAACAAGCTGGAGACAATTAACCAGATGGGATAATGTTGTGGTAAATTTTTTGGAAACTCCTTCCTATAAAACCTGTATTGCAAGATGTAACTGCTTGTTATTAGTGTGAATGTGTGTTAGTATAAGTTTGAATTTATTTTGAAGCAATGTAGATCAGATTTGTTAATTCATCATGTTTATTTTGAGTAATTTGTCCTATTACAATAGGACTGATATTATACTAAGTCCTTTGATATGAAATTAAGATAATCAAATATTTCAAACACTTATATTACAAATGATTTGTTAATGCCAATATGCTATATTATAGTGACTGTATTTAGAGCTACTATTAAAAACCTTCTAGGTTTTCCATTGGAAAGCGAATATAGATTTCAGTTTTTAAAGCCTTGACTGACATTTGTATGCAACTTCTTGATTAATCTTTTTCTTTCCTAGTGTAACTCAAGATATTAATAATTATCTTTACACACCTCACTCAGCTAGGATGTAGCTCCCTGAGCTCAGTTCATTCTAGACACCTCTCTTGAGCAATTTACCTCTCACCTTCTATTTTACTGCAATATTTGAGACTGCCATGAATTCTCTTGATGTTGGTTCCAAGAAGGACCAAGGCAGAGCTTTTTCAATGGAGACTCTTCTTTGAAATTTATAATGAATAATTTACTCCCCTTGATGATTCACCAAAGCATTAGTGTGGCAGAAATCAGGGGCTGATGAAAGGATTATTTATTTAGTTATCTGGTTTTGTTGTTGTTAATATATTTTTCATCAAATAAATTGATACACACACTAGAATATGTATGTGGCAATAATGTGCATTTATGGTGCCCATTTGAGCAGAATGTATTTTTGCTTTTGCATTTAAAGTTATTTGTAATGAGCTACTAGAGTCATTTGGAGTCTCTACAAATATGAAATATAATATGCATTAACTTTTAACAGTTCACTCTATAGTTCTTGCATATTTCTTAACATCATTGATAAACTGTGTATTCTATATTTATTACTTGTATTTCTGTTCCTTGTATATTTCTACATCACTTATTGTAGCATAGTCAGTGAAAGGCACAAAAACAAGTCATCCTAGTGTATAAATTTGCACACCCCATGAGCACATACACATACATATCTAAAAGATCAGTTGTGTAAAATGATGTTTTTTTATTGAGTTCTATCTACAATTCATTTTCCTTTCTGTTCTTCTGCAGTTAAATTTTTTACATTTTAAATTTTCATTAGGTAAAATGAGTTGTGCACAGTATTGACAAATTACAGAATCACATTTTTATTATTGGCACCATTTATGCAACCATATATTTACATAAAAGTATTTATAAATAAATTTTTCATATATTTAATCCTTAGGATGTCAAGTTAAGCAGTACATGATTCCCAATGGCATTCAAATATAAATCTGAAACTGCACACTGTACTTTAAATATAAACATGAAATTGTACTTTAAACCTTTATCCAGTGGAGTTCAGAAAGCTTACTATTACCAGAATTCAGTCATGCTATAATCACATAATGCACCATACAACTAAGATGAAATTGCACTTGTTTACTTCAGTTAATTATATTCTTTATCAGAATGATAATAAATTTGGTGCAAATAGATTCACACTACTGATAAAATAAAGAATAAAGTCTTATACAATGTATGTTAAGCTTTTCAGGATGGAACTTCTGTCATATTTAACATTAAGGAGCTGCATGAAATGCTCCAGCTCTTGCAACTACGTTCCTAAGTTATTTTCCCTGAAGTTGTCATTATCATTCTAGCAGGGAGCTTCCTGTTCTCTCTTAAGAGAGATAGTGTGGGATATTTTAGAATATTGGCAGAAGTAATCTATCACTCAGATCCAGTGTCTTGTAACATCACATTCCAGGATAACTATAATATCTTTATTTTAATTTAGGATTTTTGTGTAGAATATTTAGAGGGGCTTAAAACAGATTGTATAGAATGAGAGTAAGAAATCTCAAGAGATCTTGAGAGATCTTAAGTTCTCTTTACTAAGAGTATTCTTAAGAGATACTACAGTGAAAGGGAAGTCTCAGGTAAATATATTGGAGATAAATTCTTATTAAAGTAAGCATGATTCACAAATTCACATACAGTTGTGTAATTTGAGAGAGAATGTTGGTAAAGTAATATCAAAATTTGATAAACAAGTGTAAAGGTTTAAGAATTTAATGTTATATACGCAAACCTAGTGAATATTTTCTTAATACAAAGGTAACTGCTGGGGGAGTGTAGAATTTCCTCGGTTCTGTCTCATCACAATAAAAATTTGAAGTGACAGACCAGCGTTACAGCCCTGGGACAGACCGTGTCACAGCTCTTGGACAGATCAGTGTTACAGCTCCGTGTTACAGCTCAGTTTTATTTAGAAAATAAAGGAAAATATATCCTCGAGGCGTGAGGGCATGCCGACCCAAAAGATGCGAAGAGAAGAAAGAGAGACAGAGATAGAGAAAGAGAGCGAGAGACAGACAGAGAGACACCTGGCCCTTTGGCTCCTCTTTTTATGTTTTTTCTCCTCCCCCTGGACCGGCCCTGTGTAAATCGGGCTAGCCAGGAGTGCTGTTTGTTCTACCTGTGGTCTTCATCCCAGTCCTTGGACCTTCCTTTGTTCTATTTTTGTGGGCTTTTCCCTTCTTTGTCTTTTAGCCACTGCCTTTCTGGACTCCTTTTTCCTATTCTACCTACCTAACAGTAACCGATATAAAATTAAAAGAAATAAAAGAATTAACATGTGTACTGTTGTTTAATCATTATTTCTCCTTAAGTCCATGTTACCTATAAGTTGCATATCTCATACTCTCTTAAGAGTTAAAAGTATATTTTTTTTACATATTGAGGCTGGAAACATACTTTTTTGCATGTTTGACCTTGTCTTTCTGTATATTATGCATGTAGTCCTTCTGCTTTATTAGAGGGGTCATGCCCTGCTAGTGCATCGCCAAAATAAAGAGGAGAGGGTGTCCAAACAACGTGCATTTCAGCCGTGGAATGACTGATAGGACACGTTAGCTTAAAGGAGCCTTTAGAATTATTATTTCAACTCCTCTGTTTTACAGTTGAGAAAACTAAAGAATCTGAGTGACTTTCCTTATATCTCTCCATTAGTCATTGAATTAAGGGGAAACTATTGATGGTTTGACAGTTCTTTTTCTTAAGCCACAGTTCATATGTATAATATTATACATATGTGTATATTAATTTTAATTCTGCATATCTGTCAAAGAAAGAAACCATTCAGTTTTTCTAAATGTTTGCTAATCATGTGTACTGATCACAGGTTTTAAAAAACCAGATAAGTTTTGATCACTTTTGAAATTACTGTGCATATTACCAGACTACTTGTGGTTTCTTAAAGACACTTTTAAGATCTCAATAAGATCTATGAGATAATCCTATTTATAAGTTGAGGTTTTAGGAAAGAAAAATTCAAGGATCTTTAATGATTCTCCCAGAAATGTTATAAAGTGAATCGCAAATTCCCAGACTGTTGATTTATTGCTTTTGTTCTTTTGTTAGGACTTCAGCTAAAAGGAAAGAAAAAAAAAAAAAAAAAGACTTATTTTTTAAAGTTTTAAAGAACATTGCTAATTTTAGAAGAATATGCTTAATACTTCCAGTTTTAATCTTTTACATTTTCTCTTTATTTTCCTTTATTTCCTACACAAGCAAGACCAGTTGCTAAATAGAATTTTGTTGGCTTTTTAGATTGTCTACTATCTGTCAGACAAATACTATGTCTTAATAGTTGAAAATAAGTGATCAATGAGTCATCCTGACTTTAAAACATAAAGAAAAGGGGGGCAGTATAGTACTTTAAGTCTGATATTGAAATATCAAAACCACTTAAATAGGCAAAGCTCAGAATGGGTGCTTGAATTGACCAGATGAAAACACTAAGTGACTAACATACAACTTTGATCTTGTAAAATATATTCATAGCACTTGTTGTAAATTGACTACTTAAAGCTGTAGAAATGAGTACAGAGATAAGAATTTGGTGAGAAATTGTGCTTCTAGAAAAGTCCTACAAAGTGTCTGGAATGATCAATTCTATCATTGTTAATTAGCATGTAAACTCTATTTTATTGATACCATCATAGGATAAATAATTGCTCCTTTCTCTTTCCTCATAACTTGTGTACAGTTTTTAATGACTTCCCAGTGTCCACTGGATAAAGCTTTACAAACCTAAGCCTTGCAATTATGTGCCCCTACCACTGGGCTCTTTTCCTTTCTCTACCTTATCCTCTATTATTTCACGAATAAATGTTGTGTTCTGCCTGATATATCTCCTTTCTGTTTGCAAACACTCAATATTCCATTTTTTTTCCTATTCCTTTTCTTGTGCTGTTACTGCTCTGTAACCTCCTCCTTTTTCTGATCAGCCAATCAGATTCTACTTGTTATATGAAGTCCAGCTCAATTACTACCCCACATGAATACTTTTTCAACAATGTAGTCTACATTGATCACTCTTTTGATCTTGTATGTCTGTATTAATTGGAATTATTCTTACATAGTCCCTGATACTCAGTTCTATTCAACACATATTCACTAAGCACATCCTATGTATAACTTACCATGCTACAAAAATTTTCAGTAAAATAATGATCACTGCATTTGAAAAGTGTACAGTATGAAAATGGAAAATACATAATTTAGGGCTGAAAAATCAATGCAAACTGTAAAAAGAGGTTTAATCATTGTACCAAGGAATTGAGGATGGGTAAATGGAAGAGGTTTATTTGAGGTAAAGTTTTGAGGGGGGAAAAAACAAAACAAAAACACAGAAGTTCATCAAACTAGAAGGATAGAGCACATTCCAGGGATTGAGAATAGAATAAGCTAAGTTGTAGAAGAGAAAGGAAAAAAAAAAAAGTTAGGTGGCTTTTGAGATAGGGCATAATGTATCTGGGGAATTGGAAAACATTATGGAGAAAGCTTGATATACAGTCTTTAAATAGTCTTAGTTGACATTCAGTCTTTAAATGGACCACAACTGGAATTAGAAGTTTGAGGTAGCTTTTTAGAAGATCCTTAAGTATTCTGCAAGATTGTGAGCAATGAAGTTGATGTAACATAAATAGACTATCTAAAGATATCTTTGGGGCTTCCCTGGTGGCTCAAATGGTAAAGAATCTACCTGCAATGCAGGAGACCTGAGTTAAATCCCTGGGTCAGGAAGATCCCCTGCAGAAGGAAATGGCAACCCACTCCAGTACTCTTGCCTGGAGAATTCCATGGACAGAGGAGCCTGATAGGCTATTGTCCACAGGGTCACAAAGAATCAGACATGATTGAGCGACTACCTTTCATTTTCTTCTTTCTTTCTTGGGAACAAAAGTAAGAAGTGATTGGAAATAGAAAAATACTGGAGTTAGTGTGTCTAGGTGAGAGAATATTGTCCAAAAATTTTTAAAGTATAATCTTAACTATGGGAAGGACAGAGTAAGGAAACAAGAGGACAAATTTAAGGGAGAATACAGCACTTTGATATAAAAAGTATGTTGACAGTTTTTTGGAGGAACACAAAAATATTGAGATTGCTGCTATTTTGTGCCTCGATATTTGTTTTTGTTTAAATTGGAACCTAGTGATAACAAGAACATTGAAGATTGATGGTGGACAATAGGAAGTTGAAGGTGATAAAGGTTCTTTGGGAGGTATATTTGCATTGCTGGGACAATATCCATGTTCAGCAGACAGCAATGACTTGGAAATTATTCATCTTTGAAAGTCATACCATGTGCATGAGATCAGAGTTCATTGTTTTGAAGAAAATTGCAAAAAGAAAGACAACCACAGAGAATTTTCAAGATGAGACATTCGGTGAAAGGAAAGAAAGAATAATCAGTAAAGAATGTGAATCTGTGTGACAGGAGATAAGAAGGATGAGGAGCCTGCAGTCAAACACTAGGAGAGATTTTTTAAAAAGCATTGTCAGAGACTGAGAGGTGGTTTTAAGACTGTGAAATGAGACATAAACTGATTGGATTTGCTAAGAGTGGTTTCAAAGAATATAGTCCATGGCAGTGACTTGAGTGGTAACTGAAAGTCTATATGTAAGCAAGTAGCATCCTAGTCCTTTGGGAAAATTACTGATTAATAGGGAGATGATGTGATGGGGGCTTGAGGGGGTAGAATTGAGGAAAGGTCTTGGGGAGAGGTGGCAGTGGAGATGAAAAGATTTAAAAAGCAAGAAGGAAAAGAATAGCGTTCAAACAAGGTCTGAAAGATAATTGGGGGAGAGTGCTGGCCTCAAGGGCACAAATGGAGTTAATACAGCTTTAAAGGAAATAGAAACTAACTTGAAGGTGAGTAAACTCATAGCTAGGTTAGTACCTCTCTTTATATTATTTACTAAATCTGTTTATGCCGTGTGACCACCATTGTGTCCCTTTCCCACAGTGCCATGATATCTTTTAGAGATTCCTATTTTTGAACAAACTATATGAAAGAAGGGAAGGGTATATTCATGGTTGTTAAAATTTTCAAGTTATGACAGCTTTACTCTCACCATATCTGTTAAACTTTATGATATTTTTAACCAAATGAATAGCTAATCATTAGAGTTAAAACTTAGCAACTATTTTCTTATAAGAGACTCTAATAATCATAACGTGAGTCTTCTTTCCTTCTTTAAAATTTAAGGTGGATTAATATAAATCTGAAGAACATTAATTATTTTATGAAACACTTAGATACATGAAGATTTTGAACTTTTTATGTAATTGGTTAATTTTTGGTAATTAATAAAATATAGCTCTTCACTTTTTAGGAAAACCTTTTAAGTGAAAAGAGAACATGTAACTGGAGTGAAATGTATGCATAAATATTATGATAGTATCTTTTTCACTGTATTGGCAGTTTTAAATATTAAGAGCAACCCAGTAAACCAACCACTGAAATTGCTCTTAGACATATAGTCCCCTGCTTAATCCTGAATTTAGTATATGCTGTATAGATACAAAGATATGAGAGGGTAACGTTTCCCTAAACCAAAAAACATTTCTGTTCATAAAATAAAAACTAAAGTAGGAGGAAAACAATATAAGGAAGGAAAGAAGGAAGGGAGGGAGTAAGAAAGGAAGGAAGACAGATGCAACAGACAGACTTCAAAAGAGACCTTGCTTTTGAAGCCCATTTCCAACAGCAAATCTTTCTGCTTTACAAAGTGGATTTTAAATAGTAAAGTTTCAGAAATTAGTGGTAAATGATTGGAAGTATGTTATCTCCAACTTCTGTGACTTCTGATGGAAGAATTCCTATATCATACTTACTGAAAACGAAACCTTTTTATTTTTTTATTTCTTAATTCCGTACAAAACAAATTTGCTCTGCAAACTGAATTTAAATGTTTTTCTGTTTTGCCCACCACTGGGGTGTTGGTGAAAGTATAAAATATGTCAGGTTTTATGAGACAAAATTGATTTATGGTCACTTTGGCACCAGCCTACTCGTTATCATATAGAAAACAATTGTTGTGTAGTTTGTTTTTTTTTGTTTGTGTGTTTATTTGTTTTTGCTTTTTTCCAACAATGCCATAGCCAGCATGTGAGATCTTAGTTTCCCAACCAGGGATGGAACCTGTGTTCCCTGCAGTGGAAAGCATGGAGTGTTAACCACTAAACTGCCAAGAAAATCCTGTAATTTTTATTATGCCTCAGTTCAGTTCAGTTGCTAAGTCATGTCCGACTCTTTGCGACCCTGTGAATTGCAGCACGCCAGGCCTCCCTGTCCATCACCAACTCCTGGAGTTCACTCAGACTCACGTCCATTGAGTCAGTGATGCCATCCAGCCATCTCATCTTCTGTCGTCCCTTTTTCCTCCTGCTCTCAATCCCTCCAGCATCAGAGTCTTTTCCAATGAGTCAACTCTTCGCATGAGGTGGCCAAAGTACTGGAGTTTCAGCTTTAGCATCATTCCTTCCAAAGAAATCCCAGGACTGATCTCCTTTAGAATGGACTGGTTGGATCTCCTTGCAGTCCAAGGGACTCTCAAGAGTCTTCTCCAACACCACAGTTCAAAAGCATCAATTCTTCGGTGCTCAGCCTTCTTCACAGTCCAACTCTCACATCCATATATGACTACTGGAAAAACCATAGCCTTGACTAGATGGACCTTTGTTGGCAAAGTAATGTCTCTGCTTTTGAATATGCTATCTAGGTTGGCCATAACTTTCCTTCCAAGGAGTAAGCCTCTTTTAGTTTCATGGCTGCAGTCACCATCTTCAGTGATTTTCAAGCCCCCAAAAATAAAGTCTGACACTGTTTCCACTGTTCCCTCATCTGTTTGCCATGAAGTGATGGCACCAGATGCCATGATCTTAGTTTTCTGAATGTTGAGCTTTAAACCAACTTTTTCACTCTCCACTTTCACTTTCATCAAGAGGCTTTTTAATTCCTCTTCACTTTCTGCCGTAAGGGTGATGTCATCTGCATATCTGAGGTTATTGATATTTCTCCCAGCAATCTTGATTCCAGCTTGTGCTTCTTCCAGCCCAGCGTTTCTCATGATGTACTCTGAATAGAAGTTAAATAAGCAGGGTGACAATATACAGCCTTGATGTACTCCTATTCCTATTTGGAACCAGTCTGTTGTTCCATGTCCAGTTCTAACTGTTGCTTCCTGATCTGCATACAGGTTTCTCAAGAGGCAGGTCAGGTGGTCTGGTATTCCCATCTCTTTCAGAATTTTCCACAGTTTATTGTGATTCACACAGTCAAAGGATTTGGCATAGTCAATAAAACAGAAATAGATGTTTTTCTGGAACTCTCTTGCTTTTTCCATGATCCAGTGGATGTTGGCAATTTGATCTCTGGTTCCTCTGCCTTTTCTAAATCCAGCTTGAACATCAGGAGGTTCACGGTTCACATATTGCTGAAGCCTGGCTTGGAGAATTTTGAGCACTACTTTATTAGCGTGTGAGATGAGTGCAACTGTGCGGTAGTTTGAGCATTCTTTGGCATTGCCTTTCTTTGGGATTGGAATTAAAACTGACCTTTTCCAGTCCTGTGGCCACTGCTGAGTTTTCCAAATTTGCTGGCATATTGAGTGAAGCACTTTCACAGCATCATCTTTCAGGATTTGAAATAGCTCAACTGGAATTCCATCACCTCCATTAGCTTTGTTCGTAGTGATGCTTTCCTAAGGCCCACTTGACTTCACATTCCAGGATGTCTGGCTCTATGTGAGTGATCACACCATCCTGATTATCTTGGTCGTGAAGCTCTTTTTTGTACAGTTCTTCTGTGTATTCTTGCCACCTCTTCTTAATATCTTCTGCTTCTGTTAGGTCCATACCATTTCTGTCCGTTATCGAGCCCATCTTTGCATGAAATATTCCCTTGGTATCTCTAATTTTCCTGAAGAGATCTCTAGTCTTATTATGCCTACTTACACCTATTTTTTCCTCTTGAGGAAATTGAGCATAGTGAAGTCGCTCAGTCGTGTCCGACTCCTAGCAACCCCATGGACTGTAGCCTACCAGGCTCCTCCCTCCATGGGACTTTCCAGGCAAGAGTACTGGAGTGGGTTGACATTTCCTTCTCCAGGGGATGTTCCTGACCCATGATCAAACCCGGGTCTCCCGCATTGTAGGCAGACGCTTTGCCATCTGAGCCACCAGGGAAACGGGAGTAAGCCAACATCCAAATTCAAGTCCCTCTGCCTCTAATATCACTCTTTTATTTCACACCACCTGTGGCATTTTTCTGGTGGTTTTAACTTTTTAAAATCTTTATTTATTTACGTGTTTATTTATTTATATATAAATGGCAACCCACTCCAGTACTCTTGCCTGGAAAACCCCATGGATGGAGGAGCCTGGTAGGCTGCAGTCCATGGGGTTGCTAGGAGTCAGACACGACTGAGTGACTTCACTTTGACTTTTCAGTTTCATGCATTGGAGAAGGAAATGGCAACCCACTCCAGTGTTCTTGCCTGGAGAATCCCAGGGATGGGGAAGCCTGGTAGGCTGCCATCTATGGGGTCGCACAGAGTCGGACACGACTAAAGCGACTTAGCAGCAGCAGCAGCAGCTATCTTGAACACCTTGACTTAGTGCTTTCCACTTCTTATAAACCAGGGATTTCTGTCTCCACCCACTTCAGACAAGAATACAAAAAGAATGACAAACACCAGGCACTGTTCCAACTCATAGTCTCAAAACTTTGATTTTTTCCCCAATTCTGGCAACTCTCAATATTTCTTCAGTTAGTTTACATTTCCTTATCTCTCTTAAACCAACACTTGACTCTCATTAAATCTTCTAGTCTTGTTAAATCTTCTCTTCTGTTTGACAGTCAAAACACTTATTTGGCATTCTTGAGTCAGTGTGTTTTTCTAAAATTTCCCTCTCCTGCCATGTGTCTTGTTATTCTCTATTTTAACTGACTCTCAAAAATAATGAAAATATTCACTCTGCCCTATATATGCCTCAAGCATTTCCTACCTCCATACCTTTACCTGCTCAAGTCTCTCCCTCCTCTCTGCTCTCTGAGATAGAATAATTCTTAGAGTTTGTCACCTCCTGGATAAAGTAGTTTTATCTTGCTACTATTAAAATCTGTATGGTAGCAGATTTTTCCCATACAGATAAATGGGAGCAGATTTATGGGATGGAGAGCTGCTCCATCATTTTCTTTGATAGATTGTGATGACTTTGGAGGAATATCATTTCATTTTTCCAGGCAGCATAGTGAGGAGTGTACACACTGCATCTAGCAGAGGGGCTGGCATACAGTGGGTACTTTAAAGAGTTATATCCTTTGTTTTGTTTCTTTGGCATTTTGTTTTTCTTTTCTCATTCATAGTATTTCATTTAAATATCTCTTTGTAGAATCAGGAAGGAAGTATAGTTTTGAGTGAAAACATAATGGCAAAGGATAGTCTCCATATGCCATCTAATGGTAATTTTTTCTTACTGACCATGAAAAGTTTCTGAAATACGTAAACATTGTTGAAAATAGTAAAACACTAAAGAATGAAGTTTTTGTTAAATTTTAACAGTCTTTAAATCAGTGTTTCCCACACTTAGCCATCTAGTCCACATTTTTCCGGGTCTCACTCACACATGGAGATTTGTTATTTTCAATGAAAGTCAGAAAATCTGTATTTTCCTACAAAGTGCTCTGGATGATTCAGAGGATTAGTCATGATTGTGCTGTGTGCTAAATCACTTCAGTTGTGTGCTCATCTTTGAGACCCCATGGACTATAGCCTGCCAGGCTCCTCTGTCCTTGGGATTCTCCAGGCAAGAATACTGGAGTGGATTGCCATGCTCTCCTCCAGGGTACTTTTCCATCCTAGGGATCAAATCCGCATGTCGTATGTCTCCTGCATTGGTAGGCGGGTTCTTTACCACTAGCACCACCTGCAAAGCCCTAGTCACAATTAGGAAACATTTAATCTGGAACCTCGCTATACAGTATGTTCCTTGGGCAAACAGCATCACTGGGAAATCTGTTAGAAATACAGAATCTTAGGTCCTGCCCCAGTTTATGCTGTATTGAATATACTTAGCATAGTTTTAGCTATTTATTTGGCTGTTTTGTTGTGTGTGTGAAGTGCAAAGCTGTGTCTTCACCAACCAGTTGTTTTGAGTAAAATAGATTTTAGAGTAAGATAGTTTCAGAAATATAATATTATTGGAGTTTTGGCTACAAAATACAACTAACTTGCTTTGTTGAATTTTTTTACCTGGCAACTCATAAATATCAACTTATGTATAATGGTTGAACTTAAGAAAGCCTACTTATAATATGATGTTAAAAATATTTTCTGTCTCTTAGTCTGTAATATGTGCTGAAGTATTTCAGAAATAGAAAACAAATTATGGAATGTAGGGAGAGAAAAAGTTTACTATAGTACAAGTTACTGGAAGTAATTTTGGTGATGTTTACTTTTTTTACCAAGATTGCATTTATAAATACCTTATTATCATTTGTTAAATTAAATGACACTTAATGCTTGATGACTTCAATTCATGCATTAAATATGCACGTATATTTTTAAAATATTTGCATCTTATAATACATTTAATAGTGACTTGTCATAGTGTTACTGGTTAATGATTTTTTTTATTTTATTGTTTTAAATAAAGTTGTTCTGTATATTATATCAAATTATTTTTGTTCTTAATTATGTAATGGTACTGTATATATTTGATTAGCAGATGAAAGATATTTTCATCTTAAATGATAATTTTTTAGGAAGCATTCCCCAGAACAGTTATTTGAAATATTCAAGATGTTGAGATTTCAAGCAGTAGTTCATATGTTTATTCTTCTATTTAATGCTTAAATATATTTTAACAGTTTATTGCTTACCATATATAATTGTGCTTGAATTAGTACAAAATTTGTTACTATTGCATTTATAAATCATAGTTTGTATTAATAAAGGTAGTTTTACTAACAAAGCACTACTAATATGAGTATTTTTAAAGCCTTTCAAGCTATTACTGTTTACATGCTAAGTTTGGTAGGTACTCATTATTTAATTAATTTAAAATTTTAGGTGTTGAGTTATTACTAAATTCCAGCTTGAGTTATGTGATGGACCAACTTTAAAAACATAAGCAGAGTAATTCTTAAAATTGAAAAACTGATTAATTCAAGTAAGGTTATACTGATTTATGTTGCCATTATTTTCAACAATGTGTAAATAAATACTTGAGAAAAGGCATAAGCGAGGGTCGAAATATGGAAGTGTCTTCTATCCCGTGTAAGGCGAGGCCACCATTCTCTCACTGGCTTCATACAGGTCTCCAAGTTCAGATCAGCTGCTGGTTTATTGGGTGAATGTAAGAAAACAGTGTGTCACTTCTACTGTCTTATTGATGATTCCCATGTTCTAATCTTCATTTTTAAATGTCTTTAATATTTGTTTCAATCCCCTTCAGTTTTTAACCACCTCTTAGGCCCATAGTTGAATTAGCCTTTTAAAAATACTTTAAAAATTAAATAGTGCCTGGACAACATTTAAACAGTGTATATAAAAGAGTCCAAAATGATGAGAAATGGCTCTTCTCCCCCAGCTCCAGAAGAAAAGACCTTTTCTAATTTCTATGTTTTTAGCTTTCTTGAAAATGGAAAATGAGATACTCTCTGCCCTCAAGAAACTTACCATTCATATTTTCCCAACTGTTGCTTTTTGGAATGTGGAGGGAATTGTTGTGCTAGAGCAACGGACAGTAAATAAGTGGATGGTTGTTGCTTTAGGTTTGTCATTAGAAAGATTTTCAAGCATATGTCAGTTGTAGTGAGGTGTATGAACCTAGAGTCTATTTCTACTATTATTTTGAGTTCTTCTAGTGGTTATCTTTATTACTTAAATAATACGCTTAAATATCTTAAATTTCTGCCCAGTTGTGTAGATTTCTTTCAACAATAAACTTTTCCCTTCATCATCAGTAATGTGTTTGAAAGGCACACTTCACTTTCAAGTCTCCACTTTCTTGCCACCGGAGTTGCTGCTGTTCCTTTAGCATGGCCTTCTTCACTTTTAAGTCTGTGATTGCATCTCAGAGTTAACTCTCAACTCTGCTCTGCTTACCTACCTTTTACATTCCTACAACCATACTGGTGTTTTCTCCAGACAGTTTGTTTTCTTAGACTGATAATGCACATCTCAGACTTTTTCCTGAGGGCAAAAGCCATTTCTGTGAGTTTTGCTCTGTGAGTTGGAGAGGGTGTGAGAGGAGTAGGTGTTTCACAGGCCTGTCCATTCTCAGTGGTGGATTTTAATTAATTCCCCTGATGATTGTACCATGGCCCACCTTTGCCCTTGTGTTCTGTGGGAACACAATTTACTACTGGCATTTTGGGCTGCATTTTTCCATATTCTTTTGTTTGTCAATCCAGACCTTTCCTCTGCTCACTTTATATCTGATTTCTTAAACTTTCTGGTCCTCGGCTGACACCTTTTATTTTACTTTCCCACCCCTGATGTAATTTTTGAAACAAAGGTAGAGAAGGAAGGTAGACTTGGGTGCTTAGTCTGTTATACTAAACCAGATCAATAGTATATTTTATTATTTTCAGTTTTTTTATTTTGTATAGGACATGACTGAAACATAACTGAGCACAAATCCATAGCTGATTTACAATGTTGTGTTATTTTCAAGTGTACAGCAAAGTGATTCAGTTATACATATATATATATATATATATATCCATTATTTTTCAGATTCTTTTCCCATATAGGTTATTACAGAATATTGAGTACAGTTCATTGTGCTATACAGTAGATCCTTATCGATTATCTGTTTTGTACGTAGTAGGCTGCAGTCCATGAGGTCGCTAAGAGTCGGCCACGACTGAGTGACTTCACTTTCACTTTTCACTTTCATGCATTGGAGAAGGAAATGGCAACCCACTCCAGTATTCTTGCCTGGAGAATCCCAGGGATGGGGGAGGCCTGGTGGGCTGCCGTCTATGGGGTCGCACAGAGTCGGACATGACTGAAGCGACTTAGCAGCAGCAGCAGCAGTGACATTGTATAGGAGACAGGGATCAAGACCATCCCCAAGAAATAGAAATGCAAAAAAGCAAAATGGCTGTCTGAGGGGGCCTTACAAATAGCTGTGAAAAGAAGAGAAGTGAAAAGCAAAGGAAAAAAGGAAAGATATACCCATTTGAATGCAGAGTTCCAAAGAATAGCAAGGAGAGATAGGAAAGCCTGCCTCAGCGATCAATGCAAAGAAATAGAGGAAAACAACAGAATGGTAAAGACTAGGGATCTCTTCAGGAAAATTAGAGATACCAAGGAAACATTTCATGTAAAGATGGGCACAATAAAGGACAGAAATGGTATGGACCTAACAGAAGCAGAAGATATTAAGAAGAGGTGGCAAGAATACACAGAAGAACTGTACAAAAAAGAGCTTCACGACCAAGATAATCAGGATGGTGTGATCACTCACATAGAGCCAGACATCCTGGAATGTAAAGTCAAGTGGGCCTTAGGAAGCATCACTACGAACAAAGCTAATGGAGGTGATGGAATTCCAGTTGAGCTATTTCAAATCCTGAAAGATGATGCTGTGAAAGTGCTTCACTCAATATGTCAGTAAATTTGGAAAACTGAGCAATGGCCACAGAACTGGAAAATGTCAGTTTTCATTCCAATTCCAAAGAAAGATAATACCAAACAATGCTCACACTACTGCACAATTGCACTCATCTCACACCTAGTAAAGTAGTGCTCAAAATTCTCCAAGCCAGGCTTCAGCAATACGTGCACAATGAACTTCCAGATGTTCAAGCTGGATTTAGAAAAGGCAGAGGAACCAGAGATCTGGATCATCGAAAAAGCAAGAGAGTTCCAGAAAAACATCTATTTCTGCTTATTGACAGTGCCAAAGCCTTTGACTGTGTGAATCACAATAAACTGTGGAAAATTCTAAAAGAGATGGGAATACCAGACCACCTGACCTGCCTCTTGAGAAACCTGTATGCAAGTCAGAAAGCAACAGTTAGAACTGAACATGGAACAACAGACTGGTTCCAAATAGGAAAAGGAGTACGTCAAGGCTGTATATTGTCACACTGCTTATTTAACTTCTATGCAGAGTACATCATGAGAAACGCTGGGCTGGAAGAAGCACAGGCTGGAATCAAGATTGCTGGGAGAAATATCAGTAACCTCAGATATACAGATGACACTGCCCTTATGGCAGAAAGTGAAGAAGAACTAAAGAGCCTCTTTATGAAAGTGAAAGAGGAGAGTGAAAAAGTTGGCTTAAAGCTCAACATTCAGAAAACTAAGATCATGGCATCCGGTCCCATTACTTCAAGGCAAATAGATGAGGAAACAGTGGAAACAGTGGCTGACTTTATTTTTCTGGGCTCCAAAATCACTGCAGATGGTGATTGCAGGCCATGAAATTAAAAGACGCTTACTCCTTGGAAGGAACGTTATGGCCAACCTAGACAGCATATTAAAAAGTAGAGACATTACTTTGTCAAAGGTCCATCTAATCAAGGCTATGGTTTTTCCAGTAGTCATGTATGGATGTGAAAGTTGGGCTATAACGAAAGCTGAGTGCTGAAGAATTGATACTTTTGAACTGTGGTGTTGAAGAAGAGTCTTGAGAGTCCCTTGGACTACAAGGAGATCCAACCAGTCCATCCTAAAGGAGATCAGTCCTGGATGTTCATTGGAAGGACTGATGTTGAAGCTGAAACTCCAATACTGTGGCCACCTGATGCGAAGAGCTGACTCATTTGAAAAGACCCTGATGCTGGGAAAGACTGAGGGCAGTTGGAGAAGGGGACGACAGAGGATGGCATCACCAACTCAATGGACATGAGTTTGGGTAAATTCCGGGAGTTGGTGATGGACAGAGAGGCCTGTTGTGCTGCAGTTCATGAAGTTGCAAAGAATCGGACACAACTGAGTGACTGAACTATATGTATGTTAATGGTATAATACATGTTGGCAGCACATATTCATTATCACCATACTATGTATATGTTTATATTACAAATGCCATCTCCTGGACTCTGAGGCTTCATTCCCCTCAATTCCCCTCAAAAGAGGAGATTGTACTCTGGCTTACAGATTTGTAAAATCCCTTTTAGAACACAAATTTTGCTTGTTCTTTTAGATTTATTTATTTACTTTTATTTTCTTCAGAAAAAAAAGCAGACATTACTTTGCCATCAAAGGTCCATCTAGTCAAAACTATGGTTTTTCCAATAGCCATATATGGATGTGAGAGTTAGACCATAAAGAAGGCTGCACACCAAAGAATTGATGCTTCTGAACTGTGATGTTGGAAAAGACTCTTGAGAGTCCCTTGGACTGCAAGGAGATTTAACCAGTCTTTTCTAAGTTGAAATTATGATCACAAGAAGTAGCAATTTTACTTTTATGTGGCATTCTTTGTGGAGAAATTATTTAGAGACATGGCTTTTATTATATATGTAATTCTTAAACTAAGTTTCATTTGTATTATTCTTATCAGTAATATTTTTACTTTATTATTTGAAATTCATGTTTAGATATGTGCTTATCTAGACCTCTGGAATAATCTGTTGTTGAACTGATTGTTTGATTTAAAGTGAAATAACATACAATTTAAGTGAAATAATACCATAGAAAATAAGAGTTCCCTCAAACATAGTATTTTTTTTAGGAAGACTTTTTTATTTCATTTAAGCAGATACAAATGGTTATTCCTAATTTATATTCCCCACTTCACCTCTCATGAGATAGCAACACTTCTCATTTCTGTTGAAACTATCAGGTCCTATTTTCTTTACTGATCTGTTTTAATCCAAATCTGTAAATATTGCCCTCCTTCTTGATTAGTCTTTCTTCTCTAGATTTACTTTCAAGTAGTGGTAATAATAGTCTGTAACTACTTTTAACCTGTCTCTTTGGACTATTAAGGATTCTACATTTAAGGATATGTTGTCTTAGAACAATGGCTATTATAATAATAGAAGTACAAATAACATATCTGAGAAGATGAAAGTAATGCAGCATCTATTATGTTAAAAATTGGCATCTTTTGACATCAGCTTGATATTTCTGCAAATGTCCATTCACTTCAAGTGGTTTCTTCAAATAATGAGTTAGCTCTCATCTTTCCTTGCAACAAATTGAGACATGGAGTTCAGCTTTGTGGACTGAATAATAAAACATTTTAGGGTCATCTGTGTCTCTATTTTTTTGTCTTTGGTTATGATCACTGAGTTATAAATACCTTTGTCCAGTTCATTGGGTTCTATATCAAGAAATTCTGTAAGTTCAGAATATTGACTATTAAAAAACATAAAGTTGACTAGTTCCCACTTTGCCTTATTTCCAGATATTTTTAGAGACTTTAAAATTTACTATGCAATTTTATGTTAAATAATTTCAAACATTTTTTCACAGAACTTTTGCATATCTTTTTAAAAATTTATTTTTTTAAAAAGAAATAAATCAAAAATTATAGATTTATAGATATAGGTATATCTAAAAAAGGCCAGAAAAAAATTCAGCTTCTTAGACTGCATGTGTGTGTAGATTGACCTCCTTTACTTATTTATTATTTTTTTTAAATATTTCATTCATGAAAGAATTACTAGCACAAAATGTGAACATATTTTTGGTACATACCCCCAGCCAGAAAGGTAGTGCCAATTTAAAGAACAATGAACCTAGCTTGCCCATTCTATGTATGGGCATGAAAATTTTCCCCTTTCTTTGCCAGTGTTGAGCAATATCTTTTTTTGTTTTCCCTTGTGTGATCAGTCAAAACTAATTCCTAATCATTGTTTTAATTTGCATTTTATTGACTACTCAAAAAGTTACTTTTTCCTGTTTACAGACTATCTGTATGTTTCTGTATAAGCCAGTCATGTGACAAAATGCATTTTGAATCTTTGCATATACATCATTTCTCAAATTCACTTGGCCTCAGATCCCCTCTTGTTCAAGTTTCCTGTAACTAATTTTTTGGAGATGCTGTTATAAACCACGAGATATCATATTTAATTACTAGAATTCAAACAGAATTTAGCTAACAATCAAATGCACTAGATTGCAGTGAAGTAGCTTGCAATGCAAATAGTCTATCCTTTATTAATTATATTAATAAAGCAGGCACCCTCATCTATCAGCACAACAGACGACAACATGAGGACATCACAAGATGCTCAATACTGAAATCAGATTGATTATATTCTTTGCAGCCAAAGATGGAGAAGCTCTATACAGTTGGCAAAAACAAGATCAGGAGCTGACTGTGGCTCAGATCATGAACTCCTTATTGCCAAAGATAACCTTATATTGAAGAAAGTAGGGAAAATGACTAGACCATTCAGTGAAAGTCGCTCAGTTGTGTCTGACTCTTTGCGACCCCATGTACTATACAGTCCATGGAATTCTCCAGGCCAGAATACTGGAGTGGGTAGCCTTTCCCTTCTCCGGGGGATCTTCCCAAACCAGGGATAGAACCCAGGTCTCCCACATGGCAGGCAGATTCTTTACCAGCTGAGCCACAAGGGAAGACCATTCAGGTATGACCTAAATCAAATCCCTTTTGATTATACAGTGGAAGTGACAGTGATTCAAAGTAGAAGTGATTCAAAGGAAGATCTGATAGAGTGACTGAAGAACTGTGGACGGAGGTGCGTGACATTATGTACAGGAGGTACTGATCAAGACCACCCTCAAGAAAAAGAAATGTAAAAAGGCAAAATGGTTGTCTGAGGAGGCCTTACAAATGGCTGTGAAAAGAAGACAAGATAAAGGCAAAGGAGAAATGGAAAAATATACCCAATTGAATGCAGAGTTCCAAAGAATAGCAAGAAGATATAAGAAAGACTTCCTCAGTGACCAATGCAAAGAAATAGAGGAAAATAATAGAATGGAAAAGACTAGAGATCTCTTCAAGAAAATCAGGGATACCAAGGGAACTTTCCATGCAAAGATGGGCACAATAAAGGACAGAAATAGTATGGACCTAACAGAAGCAGAAGCTATTAAGAAGAGGTGGTGAGAATGCACAGAAGAACTATACAAAAAAGATATTCATGACCTAGATAATCATGATGGTGTGATCACTCTCATATAGAGACAGACATCCTGAACTGTAAAGTCAAGTGGGCCTTAGGAAGCATCACTACAAACAAAGCTAGTGGAGGTGATGGAATTCCAGTTGAGCTATTTCAAATCCTGAAAGATGATGCTGTGAAAATGCATCACTCAATATGCCAGCAAATTTGGAAAACTCAAAAGTGGCCACAGGACTGGAAAAGGTTCATTTTCACTCCAATCCCAAAGAAAGGTAATGCAAAAGAATGCTCAAACTACTGCACAATTGCACTCATCTCACACACTAGCAAAGTAATGCTCAAAACTCTCCAAGCCAGGCTTCACCAGTACGTGAACTGTGAACTTCCAGATGTTCAAGCTGGATTTAGAAAAGGCAGAGGAACCGGAGATCAAATTGACAACATCTGTTGAATCATCGAAAAAGCAAGAGAGTTCCAGAAAAACATCTACTTTATTGACTATGCCAAAGACTTTGACTGTGTGGATCACAATAAACTGTGGAAAATTCTTAAATAGATGGGAATACCAGACCACCTGACCTGCCTCCTAAGAAATCTGTATGCAGGTCAAGAAATGACAGTTAGAACCCAACATGGAACAACAGACTGGTTCCAAATAGGAAAAGGAGTATATCAAGGCTGTATGTTGTCACCCTGCTTATTTAACTTCTATGCAGAGTACATCATGTAAAATGCAAGAATGGATGAAGCACAAGATAGAATCAAGATGGCTGGGAGAAATATCAGTAACCTCAGACACGCAGATGACACTATCCTTATGGTAGAAAGCAAAGAAGAACTAAAGTGCCTCTTGACTTAAGTGAAAGAGGAGAGTGAAAAAGTTTGCTTAAAACTCAATATTCAGAAAACTAAGATCATGGCATCTGGTCCCATCACTTCATGGCAAATAGATGGGAAACAGTGAAAGACTTTATTTTGGGGGGCTCCAAAATCACTGCAGATGGTTACTGCAGCCGTAAAATTGAAAGACACGTGCTCCATGGAAGAAAAGCTATGACCAACATAGACAGCATATTAAAAAGCAGACATTCCTTTGCCAACAAAGGTCCATCTTGTCAAAGCTATGGTTTTTCCAGTAGTCATGTATGGATGTGAGAGTTGGACTATAAAAAGGCTGAGCACTGAAGAATTGATGCTTTTGAACTGTGGTGTTGGAAAAGACTCTTGAGAGTCCCTTGGACTGCAAGGAGATCCAACCAGTCCATCCTAAAGGAAATCAGTCCTGAATATTCATTGGAAGGACTGATGCTGAAGCTGAAGCTCCAATACTGTGGCCACCTGATGGCGAAGAACTGACTCATTTCAAAAACCCTGATGCTGGGAAGATTGAAGGCAGGAGGAGAAGGGGACAGTAGAGGATAAGATGGTTAGATGGCATCACTGACTCAATGGACATGAGTTTGAATAAGCTCAGGGAGTTGGTGATGGGCAGGGAAGCCTGGCGTGCTGCAGTCCATGAGGTCACTAAGAGTCACACATGTGTGAGCGACTGAACTGCTACTACTAATAATTATATTATGCTATAAAAGTGTAGACACTAAAAGTAAATATATATCAATTGACCTATTGCACATTGACAAAATATTTCTTTAAATATTATGAAGATTCTAACATAATGTATCTTAAAAATTTTTCATGTCTACCTTGTAGGCATTAGTATTAGGTAAAGTTCAAAGGATTTATTTTATGAAATAAGTGAAAAACTGAAGATATAAATATATACCTATTTCAAAAACAAATGATAACATAATTGAGTTATTGTTATATATCAAAATGTAGCCTGTTTATCCATATATATTAGCATGCATTCTTCAATAATCAGTTATTACAATATTCATATAAATTCTACATATTCCTTTTTATACTGAAGTTTATAGAATGCAAGCTCCTCTGTCCATGGGATTTTCCAGGCAAGAATACTGTAGTGGATTGCTGTTTCCTTCTCCAGGGGATCTTTGTGACCCCAGGATCAAACCCAAGTCTCTGGCATTGCAGGCAGAATGTTTACCATCTGAGTCAGCAGGAATAAGTGAGAGCCAATTCTAATAATGGAGTTATTTAAAACACAGCACTGGGGAGCAAAAATTTTGCTTCCAGTGTTTCACTGAAAGCCTCTACTCTAAAAGGTGGCAGGTATTTAAGCAAAGTCTGTTATTCATAAGAATGTGTATCAAAGTGAAAGTGATAACCACTCAGTCGTGTCTGACTCTGTGCTACCCCATGGACTGTAGCCTGCAGCTCCTCTGTCCATGGAATTATCCAGACAAGAGTACTGGAGTAGTTTGCCTTCTTCAGGGGATATACCCCTTCTCCAGGGGATCTTCCTGACCCAGGGATTGAACCCAGGTCTCCTGCATTGCAAGCAGATTCTTTACCATCTGAGCCACCTGGGAAGCCCCATATGTTGAAATAAATCACAATATTGACATCTTCTGTTTGGGTACAACTCCTATGAAACTCTAAAGACTGAGTTGATGCTTTAGTTAGTTTTTAAATGCCAGCAACTAGAATTAAATTCCCATTGTAATGTATCTGAATATATAAATTCAGGTAAACTTGTAAACCACTTGCAGAACAAGTAAAAGTCAAAATCAAGAAGTGGCAGACATTGTATCCTCATATACATTTTATTTTAAAAAGTGATTTCAAATCCAGTACTTCAACCTTTAAAACTCAGTTCATCTTTGCAAAAAAACCAATGTATATTATTTATAACATAATGAACTTATGAGGAAACAGTCAGAATAAGGAATAGGCACCCTTATGTTTCATAAAATTGATTGTATAGTACTTGCCCTAATTGGTCATTCTTGCCTAGTAATGAGATAAAAGTGAAAATCCTATGCTGTTTTAATTTCTCTAAGTTAATTATAATACTAACTTATTCAGGCTTTGCAATATTAACTTTCTATACTGTAATTAACCACTACATCGCTATATTAATTTTTCTATTTTCTTGGACCCACAAACCTTTTCATTATGTGAACAGAAAGAGAATAGTACTAAACACGTACCTGAACACAGATCTGTGGGTCCATTGAAATAATATTGATCTCAAAACTTTCCACCTAAAAGCACTGAAGATTCAGTTTTTATAATCTGATTTAGTTCCTTTCCAGAAAGGAGTTTAGAACCAAGAGCAAGAACCATACTTGATACCCAGTATTGGCCACCTCATGTCAAGAGTTAACTCATTGGAAAAGACCCTGATGCTGGGAGGGATTGGGGGCAGGAGGAGAAGGGGACGACAGAGGATGAGATGGCTGGATGGCATCACCAACTCGATGGACATGAGTTTGAGTGAACTCTGGGAGTTGGTGATGGACAAGGAGGCCTGGCATGCTGCGATTCATGGGGTCACAAAGAGTCGGACGTGACTGAGCGACTGAATTGAACTGAACTGATACCAAGTATCAAAAGGATCACGCATGTGTGTGCTAAGTCACTTCGGTTGTGTCCGACTCTGTGCAACCCCATGAACTGTAGTGTGCCAGGCTCCTCTGTCTTTGGGAATCTCCAGGCAAGAATACTGAAGTGGGCTGCCATGCCCAGCATAGGGATGGAAACCAAATCTCTTATGTCTCCTGCATTGGCAGGAGGTTTCTTTACTACTAGTGCCACCTGGGAAATATCAATATGCCAAATATCAATGGCTAGAGATATTTTAGGTTGTTATATAATACAGGTGAATTGCTTTGTAAGGACTTCATTCTTTCGTTCACTATTAGTGAATGTCAGATCAGAAGTAGGTATTCTACTTAGCCTTGCAAGAAAAGAAACACCCCATAGGGCTAATCTCCAAGAAGTCAGAATATGGAAAGCCAAAAAGGAAAGTGTAGAGACTGACAAATAGCCTGATCATTACAATACAGTGTAATCAATGACACAGAAGAATGCAAGTTGATATGGGTGTATAAAAGGACTACAGATCCAAACTGGGAGTTCAGAGCAAGGGTCAGTCAGGGGAGACGTCCCATAATATGTGACAATTCAGGTCAGTCTGAGGAAGGAGTTAGAATAATACAGACTATTACTGAAGTAAGGCATGAAGTGAAAAAATAAGGCCAGTTTTGCCATATGAGTCTATCTAACAATAGAAGAATATTTCAACTTTTTTTTTCCTTAACGTTGAAGACGTTTTCCACATCTGAACATCTCATGAACTCTCAGGGAGGGGGCGTCATCTCATGATCAAAACACAGTGATTAAAACTGCTGACATCTGCAGTCATTATTTCTCTTCGTATTATGAAAATATTATAGGTTTCTCATATTATTAAAGAAAGAAGTAATGATTCCCCTGAAATGCTTTCTCTTCATGAAATCCCCCTTTTCTTGGAGTGGTGTTGCATTGCCCACTCGGTTGTACTTCTAGGAACTCTGAGGTTTGCGGTGAGTTATTGTCCAGTATTTCTAGACATCCCAGATGCAGGCAGTCTGGAGGAATCAGTGCCCAGATTGCAGACTTGAAGCTTGGAATAAACTGGGGTGCTCAAATCCAGCAACGTTTCACTGTTTAAAGACAAAACACAAAATATCTAGAAAGTCAGATGCCCTCAGGAGAGAGATTTTTGAAGCAGGTCTCTCTTGGGCTGATTATAAGACTAATCAGCCATTTATCAAGCAAGCCATTATGTATCTGACCATATGAATAAACATAATTCATGCAAATATAATTTATGTTAAATAAATTCTTGAGTTATTATGCACAATATTTTCTTCATCAAAAAGCAGTGACCAAAAGTGCACATATATTTGCAGCAATTTTTCTCAGTGTCGTGTATATCCCATTTTCCTCTTGCCAATGATGAAAAAATGGCAGTTTCTCTGATTAAGTTCTCTCCCTCCATACATGGCCCAGGCATTTGAAAGAGCATTACTTATTTCAGAGGCTGTACATTAGGGTGATATTCTTAGGTAGTGTAGTTGTTTAAGGTTTCAACAGTACTTCAGATTTTGTTCTATTAACAAATCTTGACATCCTAGGAGAGCCCTATCCTGGGCTCATTAATAAACAAATTTGAATGCTGCAGTCTCAGTCCTGACCTCAGAGGTACCCATTAGTGACTTTTCTCCATTGTACTGTAATGTAATTATAGATACTGAAGTAGCAGACCATTTTCTTCATAATCAGAAATAATTTAGAATCATTACAATTCCAAAAAAAGCCCTGTGAATTTCCTTTGTTTTTGAATGAAAAAATATTGGGGACTCCTCTCATTGTTCTTATTTTAAGATATAAGTTATTTAATTTAAATAATTGTTGCAAATTTAAAGTGGCTTTCTGTGTACAGCCTTTTAGAAAAGTCAATTTATTACATGTAAATCTCAGAGGTTATAGTTACCTACCCTGTACATGAAAAGGTACCAGAATTTATTAGTATGCCTCTCTGGCAGGAGTGTATATCCATGCCTGAAGCCCTCTTTCTCTTCATCTTATACCATTCTTTGAAGACAAACATTCAGATGTCCCAACTGTAATCTCAAGGATTGTAGTTTGAAATGTATTTAAAAACAAAGTGTTGTTCTTTTATGGAGCAGAGATAATATCTATTTCCATTGTCACATGCATCACTGTCCATTCTCAAGCCTGTCTTTCTTTGCCAGTTCATTAGGATATATCATTACACACTGATAATCTTAATGCAAGAGAGTCTGCTGTCCAGGTATCACCACACATGCCAGCAAAGGAGGCAGCTGTGTTTTATCACTGCGCCAGTGCATGTCTGGGCTTCCCTGGTGGCTCAGATGGTAAAGAATCTGCCTGCAATGCAGGAGACCCAGGTTTGATCCCTGGGTCAGGAAGGTCCCTCAGAGAAGGGAATGGCAACCAACTCCAGTATTTTTGCCTGAAGAATTCCACGGACAAAGGCCCCTGAACAGGTTACAGTCCATGGGGTCACAAAAAGTGGAACATGACTGAGCGACTGAGCTCACGCACATGTCCAGGCCAAGTGACTGGACATCACTGAGTAAGTTGTGCCTACACAAGAAGACCAGGTTACTGGCCAATTAGGGCCAAAATCCAGCTACATTCATTATCTAAGCCATGTGCCTGGGAGACTAAATCTATCCAAAGAGTACACATGCACTTCATGTGTTAGAGGTGGCCCTTTAGCCAACATAATAACTAGCCTTCGATCAACAAAAACAAAATTTGTATAGTCCTTGCAACCAGCAGGCATGCAATAATCAGCTTGACTGAAGGAGCAGAGTAGATTTTTCTTTATGGAAAATGCACACTTGTGCACTTAATAATCATTTCATCTAGTTATGCCAGTATGGATAATGGATGATTCCACCTCAGATTCATTGCAGAAAATGAAAAAAAACAAAACACAACAACTTCTTTCAGGGACTGAGGCTACTCTCATATTCTTGTATCCACAGTAATTAGCCTACTAAAGAGTGTGTGTTCATGTTTATTTAATAAATATGTAAGTAAAATAGCACTGGAATAAATTTTGCTCCCTATAATGATGATGTTCTTTGGATTCTGTATCATAATCACAAATATTCTTGTGGTCAAGATCCCTTAAGACTAAGGAATGGGCATACTTTGAGGCATTGGATTTACATTCCACAGATAGGCAAGCCAACCCTTCTTTTCTCATTTTTAATAGATATTCCACATTTTCTCAATTTTAAGGCAGATATACTTTTATATTTCAGATGTGTGTACAGGTAAGTATAATTATAGTGGGGTTTTTTTTTCTCCCAAAAGCTATTATTAAATCAGTGATCTATCTTATGATGAATACTACCTTAAAATTGAGGAATTTTGAATTCTATAATAAGTGTAGTGTTCCATCTGTTATCATTGTAACTGTTTTGCTCAGTGCAGAGTGGAGGAAGGCAGAATATCTCTAATGATGGGCTACAAGTTTCTGACTTAGATTTTTTCTGTGTGTTATTTAGATTCACCTATCTTTAACTTCTTAATGCTGTTCATCATTTTTAAACAATTTTAATTGTTAATTGGAAAATACACATAAAATTTACCATCACAACTATTTTTAAGTATATAATTAAGTAGTATTAAATATATTCTCATTGTTATGCAGCCCATCTCTAGAAATTTTTCATCTTGCACACTAACATCTATACCCATTAAACACAATATAAAATAATTTTTAACATATATCCAAAAAAGTGCGTTAATCAGATGATGTATATAGCTATGGATTTTTACGAAATGAATACACAATGTAATCACCATTCAGACTGAGAAATAGAATATTACCATTATCTCTGTAGATATATAATTGTTTCTAGATACTAACTTAGGATCCAGCCACATTGCTGTACTCATTTAACCTTTCTGATGCATAGTAGATCCTTTTAGATTTTCTATATACAGAACTGTGTTATTCATAAATAGTGATACTTTTATTTCTTTGACTTACTGATTTATTATGCTCTCCTTGACTTACTATACTGTTTAGGATTTTCAGTAAAATGGTGAATAGATTGGGAGAAAATGGGCATCTTTGTTTCATTCCCCTATCTTATGGGGGTAGGGGGCAGAGCTTTCTATAAAATTCTCCACTAGGTATGATGTTTGCTCTAGGTTCCTGTAGCTATTCTCACAGATTAGGAAAGTTCCCATCTATTCCTAATTTACCAAAGGTTTTCATCCTGAATAGGTATTGAATTATTTCACAGTTTGTTTTCCTATGCATATTGAAACAATCATACTATATTTTCTCTTTATTATTGTGGTGATTTAAATTAATTGTGGTGAATTATATACATGTTATATAATCAATTATATTAATTGATTTTCAAATGCTAAACTATGGAGGATTTTGTACAGGATTAGTTTTTTTTTTTTTCTTTAAAAAATATTTTCAAGGAATTCACTGATTAACTTAACTGGACCTGGATATTTATTTCCCTGTGGGAGAGTTTCTAATTCAGTTTCTAACAGATGTGGGATTGTTCAGATTTTCTACTACTTTCGCTAAGTTTGATTTGTTTTTTTCCCCAGAAATTCATTCAGTTCATCTAAAATTTTAAATTCACCAGCATAAAATTTTTCATAATATTCTTATATTTTAATACCTATATGATCTGTGGTGATACTCTTTTTCACTTTATAGTACTGATTATTTGCCTTTTGTAAGATCAATATTGATAAAATTATGTTAATTGTTTTTTCATAGGATCATTCATTTTGTTGTTTTTTTCTCTAGTGTACTTTTTAGGACATGGCTATACTTTTAAAAATTAATAGACTTTATTTAGTAAAACAATTTTAGGTTTACAAAAAAATTGACCAGGAAGTACAGAAATTTCCCACAGACTCCTTCCCTGGCTCCTTGTCCTCAATTTCTCTTATTATTAGTGTCTTGCATTGATGCAGTACATTTGTTACAATTGATGAGCCAATGTTAATTAATTAATACATTACCAGCTGAAATCCACAGTCTAGCATCATTATTGTTTTGCCTCTCCAGAATGTTTTATAATTAGAATCATACACTATGTAGTCTTTTAAGATTCGCTTCTTTTACTAAGCACTATGCATTTAAAGTTCTTTCATGTCCTTTTGTGGGCTTCCCAGGTGGTGCTAGTGCTAAAGAACCCACTGCCAATGAGGAGACATAAGAGATGCAAGTTCGATCCCTGGGTCAGGAATATCCCCTGGAGAAGGGCATGGCAACCCACTCCAGTATTCTTGCCTGGAGAATGCCTTGGACAGAGGAGCCTGGCGGGCTACAGTCCATAGGGTCACACAGAGTCAGACACGACCGAAGTGACTTAACACACACGTCTTTCTGTGGTATGAGAGCTCATGTATTTTTTTTAAATTGAATAATATTCCACTGTATGGATTTCCCACTGTTTGTTTATCCATTCATCTTTTGAAGGAAAATTGCTTGCTTGCAAGTTTTGGCAATTATGAATAAAACTGCTATAAACATTGTTTGCAGGTTTTTGTGTGGACAAAAGTTTCAGTTTATTTTGGGTTAATACATAGGATCAGACGGTAAAGTGTCTATCTACAATGCGGGAGACCTGGGTTTGATCCCTGGGTCGGGAAGATCCCCTGGTGAAGGAATTGGCAATCCACTCCAGTACTCTTGCCTGGAAAATCCCATGGACAGAGGAGCCTGGTAGGCTACAGTCCACGGGGTTGCAAAGAGTCAGACACACTGAGCGACTTCACTTTCACTTACATAGGATCATGTTTACTGGATTGTATGATTAAACCGCTTAGCTTTGGATTAAACTACCATTTGTATCTGTTCAAATCTTTTGGTGAAATATCTGTTAAGATATTTTGCCCACCTTTTAATTGTTTTGTGTATTCTCTTAATGTTGAGTTTTAAGAGTTCTTTTTATATTTGGGATATCTTTCATCAATGTGTCTTGGAAACATTTTCTCCAAGTCAGTGGTTTGTGTTATTATTTTAGCAGTGTCCTCTGCAAAGCAGAAATGTTTAATTTTAAAGAAGTACAACTTACCAGTTTTCTTTCATGGATCATGCTTTTGATGTTGTATCTAAACAATGCAAATTCAAGGTCCCCTAGATTGTCTTCTGTTATCTTCTAGAGTTTTATAGTATAGTATTTTACATCATGTCTGTGAACCAGATTGCATGTTTTTTAAAAATTTCATTGATTTTTGTCCTTTACTACTTTTATTTTGCTTGCTTTGGCTTTAATTTACTGTTCCTTTTTTAGCCTATCAAAGTGTTCAGTTCAGTTTAGTTCAGTCGCTAGTCGTGTCCGACTCTTTGTGACCCCAAGAACTGCAGCATGCCAGGCCTCCCTGTCCATCACCAACTCCTGGAGTTCACCCAAACTCATATTCATTGAATCAGTGATGCCATCCAACCGTCTCATCCTCTGTCGTCCCCTCCTCCTCCCGCCCTCATTCTTTCCCAGCATCAGGGTCTTTTCAAATGAATCAGTTCTTCGCATCAGGTGGCCAAACTACTGGAGTTTCAGTTTCAACCATCAGTCTTTCCAATGAACACCCAGGACTGATCTCTTTTAGGATGGACTGGTTGGATGGCCTCGTAGTCCAAAGGACTCTCAAGGGTCTTCTCCAACACCACAGTGCAAAAGCATCAATTCTTCGGCACTCAGTTTTCTTTATAGTCCAACTCTCACATCCATACATGACTACTGGAAAAACCATAGCCTTGACTAGACGGATCTTTGTTGACAAAGTAATGACTCTGCTTTTTAATATGTTGTCTAGGTTGGTCATAACTTTTCTTCCAAGGAGTAAGAGTCTTTTAATTTCATGGCTGCAATCACCATCTGTATTGATTTTGGAGCCCCAAAACATAAAGTCAGCCACTGTTTCCCCATCTATTTGCCATGAAGTGATAGGACTGGATGCCATGATCTTAGTGTATCAAAGTGTATCAAATATACTTAGTGTATAGAAATGTACCATTAGATAAATAATTTTTCAATTTTTGTTTCTAATGAATGAATTTAAATTTCTCACTAAGCACTGTATTAGCTGCATCACACAAATTTATAGATTGTAGTTTCATAATCATTTGGTTGAAAATGTCTTCTAATTTCCATTATTTCTTTTCTAACCCATACATAATTTAGTCATTATTTAATTTCAAAATATTTTAGGATTTCTTAAAATATTTTTAGCATTGATTAATTTCACAGTGGTAAGAAAACATAGTGTTTCAAGCCTTCAAAAAATTTTGGCACTTGCTTCATGGCCTTGGATATGATCTATTATGACAAAGTTTAATATACACTAGAAAAGAGTGCATAATTTGCCATTATTTTATACAGTGTTATATATGAATATATATGCATATAGAAACATGTGTGTGAGTATAACAATTAGATTGTGTATTCATTGTCTTGTTCACATCTTTTATTATTGTATCAAATTTATGTCTGCTTAAACAGAGTTACTGAGAGTGGCTTTTGAAAGTCTCCCATTATGAATGTGTGCTTATCTATTTCTCCTATTAGTTCTGTTAGTTTTTCCTATATGTGTATTAAAACTATGCTATTAGGCGCATGAATGATGAGAGTCAGTGTATCTATTGGGTAACATAAACTTTTTATCATTCTGAAATGTCCTCCTTAATCTCTAATAACGTTGCCTTCAAAGTAAAGTTGACCCTTGAACAGTGTGAGGGTTAAGGGCACCATCCCTCCTCAGATGAAAATCTGTTTATAACTGATAGTAAGCCCTCCATATATTTGTGATTTCACATTCGTAATTCAGCAACTGTGGATCATGTAGAACTTCAGTTTTGCTACTAAAAAGAATCTGCATATAAGTGGATCCACACAATTCAAACCCATATTGTTCAAGGGTCAACTGTATTCTTAGCCTTAAAGTTTTCTTTCTCTGATATTTGTACAGATACTCTTTCTTTTGATTAGTGCTTCCAAGTTATGTTTATTACTATATTTTTACTCTTAGCCTTTATGTGTCCTTACATTTAATTTATTTCTATTGTAAGCAGTGCAGGATTTTATATTTAATGCAATTATTGATATATTAGGGCTTCCCTGGGGTTCAGTAAAGAATCTGCCTGCAGTATCAGAGACCCAGATTGAGCCCTGGGTTGGGAAGATCCACTAGAGAAGAGAATGGCTATCCATTCCATTTAATTTATATCTAGTGTAAGCAGCATAGGGGTTTACATTTAATGCAATTATTGATATTTAGGCATATATCTTTTGAATAAAATGTTTACTCATGGCTTACAAGATTCTAAAATATTCCTGTGATTATTTTGAATTTGGCCCCTAGGCAGGGATATTTGCTGCGCTTTTTATAGTTTATTGTCTTCCCTGATAGCTCAGTTAGTAAAGAATCCGACTGCAATGCAGGAGACCTCGGTTCAATTCCTGGGTCGGGAAAATCCGCTGGAGAAGGGATAGGCTACCCTCTCCAGTATTCTTGGGCTTCCCTTGTGGCTCGGCTGGTAAAGAATCCATCTGCAATGCGGGAGACCTAGGTTTGATCCCTGGGTTGGGAAGATCCCCTGGAGAAAGGAAAGGCTACCCACTCCAATAATCTGGCCTGGACAGTTCAATGGACTGTATAGTACATGAAGTTGCAAAGAATATTATTGGGCTTCTCTGGTGGCTCAGATGGTAAAGAATCCACCTGTAATCTAGGAGACCCAGGTTTGATCGCTGGGTCAGAAAGATTCCCTGAAGAAGGAAATGGCAACCCACTCCAGCATTCTTGCCTTGGAAATCCCATGAACAGAGGAGCCTGGTGGACTACAATCCATGGGGTTACAAGAGTTGGACAAGACTTAACAACTAAACTACCACCACATAGACATAATAATGAATTATGGTAATATATTTATTGGATTCCAATAAAAAGTGAAAGTGAAGTCGCTCAGTCCTGTCCGACTCTTTGTGACCCCATGGACTGTAGCCTACCAGGCTCCTCTGTCCATGGGATTTTGCAGGCAATAGTACTGGAGTGGGTTGCCATTTCCTTCTCCAATGGATCTTCCCGAACCAGGGATGGAACCCAGGTCTCCCGCATTGTAGACAGACGCTTTACCGTCTGAGCCACCAGGGAAGTCCAATGAAAAACCTGAGTTTAATCCCAAAGAGTGAAAGTCGCTCAGTCGTGTCTGACTTTGTCCAACTCTTTGTCCGATTCTCCAGGCCAGAATACTAGGGTGGGTAGCCTTTCCCTTCTCAGGGGATCTTCCCAACCCAGGGATCAAACCCAGGTCTACCGCACTGCAGGCAGATTCTTTACCAACTTTTCCACAGTTAATCCCAGAGGCCCACTTAAATTTCATCAGTAAGATTATTGTTTTCAATAGCTATGGAAACAACAAAATCCTAGTAATATTTTGATTATGTTTTCATTGTTTATGTGAGCCCATCATGAGCCATGCACATCACTGTGGAAAATGAAGTTATTTAATTACTATACCTTTTTAAATTAAATATTATTTTGTAACAATATCCAAGGAAACTAGGAATTGTTCTAAAAGTACAGTTCAGTAAAGTATTAATATTCTTTTCCAAAAATAGAAAGCCATGCAATTCTAATATTGAAGACAATATGAAATCACTTCATGGTTGTGCTGTGCTTAGTTGCTCAGTTGTGTCTGACTCTTTATAACCCTGTAAACTGTAGCCCTCCAGTCTCCTCTGTCCATGGGGATTCTCCAGGCAAGAATACTGGATTGGGTTGCACTGCTCTCCTCCAGGGGATCTTCCCAACCCAGGAATTGAACCAGGGTCTCCTGCATTGCAGGTGGATTCTTTATCAGCTGAACTGCCTGGGAGGCCACTTCATGGTTACTTCTGCACTACTGATACTCCCCTAAAAAAATGACACAAAAGCATTAAGGATCAGTTTTCAGCTTGAGTACAACAGATTTGTATCCCAGTGTCTCAAATGACATTCAGTTTAATCACCAGACCAGTGTATGTTGCAAAATGATGACTCTTTGCGGGTTTTTTCTTATGGTACATTACATTCAGCTATGATGGCCATTTTTCTGGTGACATCTAGTCAATGTCAAGAAGTAAGTTGTATGTTATGAGGTCATCAAAGGCGAGGCTCAGGTGCAAAGACATCAAAGTTGTATTCATTAATATCAAAACTTTATTCACTATTGTAAAGCCAAAGAAGGGGGTCCTTTAATTGCTGAGCATTACAAAATATTCTCAGAGCATTTGACTTATATTAAAATTTAATAGTCATGATTATTTGGGTGTTAAATTACTTTTCAAAAGTGAGATTAAAGAAATTCAAGAAAACCTACTTGGTATCTATAAAAATGGAAGTATACTTGACCTTTTATGGTTGGCATTTCCACCATCAATAAATGTTTGTTGGTCTAATGACCAATTAATTGGTAACAGAGAGATCTGAACTACCTAATTTGTCACCAGAAGAATATTTTAGAATGAAAAATTCTTCAAAGATGTTTTATCATTTGGGGTTAGCAGAGAAGTTCCAGTGTGCTAACATAGAGTGGCAAGTGGAAGATATATAAAATTAAAGAACTGAAAATTTAAAGTAAGTTTGCAGTAAGAGTGATTGGGGGTATAGTTAACATCTTTGATAGTAGATGGCTGATTTTGCTTACAGAAATTTAAATTATTGCAAGTGACTTAAATTTTACCAAGGGAAGGGAAGGCCAAACTTAAAGCCTTAAAGAGTAAAATCTCTTTAACTTATTAAATTCAAAAAACTAAATTTTATATTGATATTGTTGATAATTGGTATAAATCAGTTTGCAGCCTTTGGCTCCACTGTACATGTTTTAAAAGTTCTTGAGCAGAAAAAAATAATATTGATCAAGCAGTACAAGCTTCCAGTTATAAGGTGAATAAGCTCTGAAGAACCTAATGTATTACACTGTGTCTGTAGTTAATAATTGTGCTGTTGCTCTGATGCTTCAGTAGTGTCTGACTCTTTGGGACCCTATGGACAATAGCCAGCCAGGCTCCTGTGTCCATGGGATTCTCCAGGCAAGAATACTGGAATGGGTTGCTGTGCCCTCCTCCTGGTGATCTTCCCAACTCAGGGATCGAACCCGTATCTCCTATGGTTTCCTGCATTGGCTGCTGCTGCTACTGCTAAGTTGCTTCAGTTGTGCCCAACTCTGTGAGACCCCATAGACGGCAGCCCACCAGGCTCCCCCATCCCTGGGCTTCTCCAGGCAAGAACACTGGAGTGGGTTGCCATTTCCTTCTCCAATGCATGAGAGTGAAAAGTGAAAGTGAAGTCGCTCAGTCGTGTCTGACTCCTAGCGACCCCATGGACTGCAGCCTACCAAGCACCTCCGTCCATGGGATTTTCCAGGCAAGAGTACTGGAGTGGGGTGCCATTGGCAGGTGGTTTGTTTTTTTTTTAATCACTAGCGCCACCTGAAAAGCCCATAGTTAATAACAATGTACACTTAAAATTTGGTAAGGGAGTAGATCTCAAGTGTTCTTTCACACACATAAAAAATGCTAACTGTGGAAGGTGAGGGATATGTTAAATAAATTGTCAGTTCGCAATATATGTATATTATACACCTTAAATATATAGTTTTTGTTTGTACAAAAATAAATAAAAATCAGAGTCCTCTAAAATAAATAAATAAAAATGGATCTATAAAACCATCAATTAGAGAGAGACATTGGAAATGCTATAGATTAAAAAAAGACTTTCAACATAGAGTCCGACTATGTGATCATTTGCAACATTAAGTGCAGAAATAAGCACACCTAATATTTTTGTTATCAGTATGGTATCGCATGTGTTTATCTTTGGTTGTTGTTCAGTTGCTTTCGTGTCTGACTCTGTAACTCCATTAACAGCAGCATACCAGGCTTCCCTGTCCTTCACTATCTTCCTGAGTTTGCTCAAACTCATGTCCATTGAGTCGGTGATAACATCCAACCATCTCATCCTCTGTTGCCCCCTTCTCCTCTTGCCCTCAATCTTTCCCAGCATCACTGTCTTTTCCAACGAGTTGGTCCTTCACATCAGGTGGCCAAAGTATTGGAACTTCAACTTCAGTATCAGTCCTTCCAATGAATATTCAGGACTGATTTCCTTTAGGATGGACTTGTTTGATCTCCTTGCTGTCCAAGGGACTCTCAAGGGTCTTCTCCAACACCACAGTTCAAAAGCATCAATTCTTCAGCACTCAGCTTTCTTTATAGTCCAACTTTGACATCCATACATGACTACTGGAAAAACCATAGCTTTGACTGTACAGACCTTTGTCAACAAAGTGATGCCTCTGCTTTTTAATGTGCTGTCTAGTTTATCATAGCTTTTCTTCCAAGGAACAAGCATCTTTTAATTTAATTTTAAGAGGAAGTATGGCATCTAACAGGGCTTCCAGGTAGTGCTAATGGTAAAGAACCTGTCTGCCAATGCAAGAGACATAAGAGAAGTGGGTTCAATCCTTGGGTCAGGAACAGCTCCTAGAGGAGGGCATGGCAACTCACTCCAGTATTCTTGCCTGGAGAATCCCATGGATGGAGGAGCCAGGTGGGCTACAATCCATAGGGATGCAGTGTTGGACATGACTGAAGCGACGAAGCACACACACATGGCATCTAACAAGTAACATGATGTAAGAAATGTGAAGATGCTTGTTAAATTTTAAATGCTATACAAATAATATTAACAAACCCACAATGTGATTTAACTCAAGGTTGTAACTTGCCAAGAACACAGCGTTCAATTAAATGTAATTTCTTTGCAGGAGACTAATCTGTGCCCCCAGAAACTCACATTTATATATTTTATCTTGCCGTTATATAGTCACAACAGATTAAGTTACCCCAAAATACTGGAGGATGCCAAAAGGGAAAATTGTCATCATATTCATTTTCATTTCTAAATGAAATGTAAGGATTTTGTGCATATTTTAATATAATATTATAATAAAGCAGATTCATATACTAAAGGTTTAACCCTGATTACTTCAGGATTTTTTTTTTTTTTTCCTGTACAGCTACTATGTGCAAAAAGCATTCAACTGGCTTGTGGAGATCAGAGTAAATGAAGCAAAGTCATTTCTCTAGTCAGGTTGATGTGAAACAGTCATAATAAAAAGTAGAATGGGATATATATAATAGAATAAACAAAGTGAAGGTTTAGCAAAGAAAGTATTGCTAATCCAAGCATCTGGGGATTATTTCACAGAGGCGGCCCCCATACTGAGCATTGAATAATGGGGAAGCTTGGGGTAGACTTTCGTGTTTGCCAGCACAGTGCACTGCAGGCTGAGCGAGATGAAAAAGTTAAACTGGTGGGAACAGAAGTGCCTCATGTGCTGAAAGGTTGGCCCACCGATGTTGATGCATGCTGTGATGAGATGTCTGAGGAGGTGGACCTGCAAAGGAGTGGAGGTTAGATTTCTCTAGACCTTGAATTTCAAGTAAGGAAAATAAACTCTTTTCTTTTGGATTGGGAAGCCTTTTGGCAAGGGTGGTGATTTGATGAGATTTGTATTTTGGGTAGATAATTCTGGCAACAATAAGTAGCATTGATTGGAGAAGGAAGACATTAAAGACTGAAGCCCCCTTCAAAGATTGTAACCATAGTCCAAATGAAAAATGGTCAAGTGTGGACTTCAGACGTCAGGGAGTGTGAATGGCCAAGAGGGAGCTGGACTGGAGAAGCATTGCAGGAATCATGGGATGATGGTTACTGACTAATTGAAAGTAAAATTGAGGAGGAAGGAGAATCAAAAATTACCTCGGGGTATTGAACTTGGCTGAGTGGAAAAAATAATGGTGCCCATTCAATGAGACAGAATCCACAGCAAGAGAAGCAGCTTTTCAGGCTCAGGATTAGGGATTGAGTTTGGGGGAGGCCTTAACTGTATATGTACAACTGGCAGCTTTATTTTCAGAACTTGAACTCAGAAAAGGTAGCTATATGTACTTTATGGGTCATAAGATAAGTTGCTAAAGGTCACGGTCAAACTAGACCTAGAGTTTCAAGACATTTCCACCATTCTCAAGACCAATGAAAACTTTAAACATTTGTGAAATTGGAGCATACCTGCACTACACTCGCCTCTGTCTGTCCTCTTATTCTGAAGCATGAGCTCAGTAGTAATCAGAAAACTGATTTATCTCACTGCTGCTGCTGCTGCTAAGTCGCTTCAGTCGTGTCCAACTCTGTGTGACCCCAGAGACGGCACCCCACCAGGCTCCCCCGTCCCTGGGATTCTCCAGGCAAGAACACTGGAGTGGGTTGCCATTTCCTTCTCCAGTGCATGAAAGTGAAAAGTGAAAGTGAAGTTGCTCAGTCGTGTCCGACTCCTAGCGACCCCAAGGACTGCAGCCTACAAGGCTCCTCTGTCCATGGGATTTTCCAGGCAAGAGTACTGGAGTGGGGTGCCATTGCCTTCTCCGGATTTATCTCACTAATTTCATATAATTAGTATTTGAAGCCATCTGCCTTCTCTTCATTATTTCTTTGTCCACAGAGTCAGAACCTGCAGTGTGGTTGGGAAAATGAGCCAGATGTTGTAGAGAGGGAACCTGTAATGACATAGTGTGTTGTAGTCTAGAAAGCCATGGAGATGGGAGTGGAGCACTGAGCCTTGGTAACAGTGTACATAGAGGGAATGGGTTTTCTGTACCCATAATAATCAAATTGGAGGAAAACTAATACTGAGTACTTACAGAATGTCAAGTGCTGTACTAAGCCCTTCATTTGTATTATCTCATTTAATGCTGATAATTAATGAGATTTTTATAGCAGTGTCTACGTTTGACTTACAAGGAATCTGAAGCAGAGAGAATTTAAATGGCTTGGCCACATCAGTGCTGGTGAGACTTGGGATATTCATCCAGTGTGGCTGACTCTAGAGCCCACCTTCTAACACTGATGCTCTATTATAATAATAACATATCTGAAAGGAAAGGAGTAAGAATTCTATCTTGATCTAGAAAGCTACACTAGATGGAAGCCCACTGAAAATCAGGTTAGTGTCTGTTTATTTTATAAAGCCATGGGGCAAAACTGAGAAGAAGACTCAGTCTTATCCGTTGTGGAGAGAGACTGGTAAACTGCAATCAATCCAGCAACCTAAATGTTGACAAGTGAAAGGCTAAATAATCACCACTTAAGAGTAAGGAGGCAGAAAAATGTAGAATAAAAGAAAAGAAGTCCTTTCTACTAATGGGGAAGAAGAATGTATTCAGGCTTTACTACATCATTCGAAAGAAATCCGTGTTAGGCATCTTCGATAAGATTCAAGAAAATATGGTTTTATAAAACACAGAGAACTATAAGATCAGACTCTACACATGAACATCACCAGATGTTCAGTACTGAAATCAGATTGATTATATTCTTTGCAGTCAAAGATGGAGAAGCTCTAAACAGTAAGCAAAAAACAAGACAGGGAATTGATGTGGCTGAGATCATGAACTCCTTATTGCCAAATTCAGGATTAAATTGAAGAAAGTAGGGAAAACCACTAGACCATTCAGGTAGGACCTAAATCAAATCCCTTTGGATTATACGGTGGAAGTGACAAATAGATTCAAAGGATTAGATCTGATAGAGTGCCTGAAGAACTATGGTCAGAGGTTCTGGACATTGTACAGAGGCAGGGATCAAGACCATCTTCAAGAAAAAGAACAAAAAGGCAAAGTGGTTGTCTGAGGAGGCCTTACAAATAGCTGTGAAAAGAAAAGAAGTGAAAGGCAAAGGAGAAAAGGGAAGATATACCCATTTGAATGCAGAGTTCCAAAGAATAGCAAGGAGAGATAAGAAAGCCTTCCTCAGTGATCAGTGCAAAGAAATAGAGGAAAATAATAGAATGGGAAAGACTAGAGATCTCTTCAAGAAAATTAGAGATACCAAGGGAACTTTCCATTTAAAGATAGGCACAATAAAGGACAGAAATCATATGGACCTAACAAAAGATATTAAGAAGATATCATGAGAAATGCTGGACTGGATGAAGCACTGACTGGAATCAAGATTGCCAGGAGAAATATTAATAACCTCAGATATGCAGATGATACTACCCTTATGGTAGAAAGCGAAGAACTAAAGAACCTCTTGATGAAAGTGAAAGAGGAGAGTGAAAAAATTGTCTTAAAACCCAACATTCAGAAAGCTAAGTTCATGGCATCTGGTCCCATCACTTCATGGCAAATAGACATGGAAACAGTGGAAACAGACTTTATTTTGGGGGGGCTCCAAATTCACTGAAGATGCTGACTGCAGCCATGAAATTAAAAGATGCTTGCTCTTTGGAACAAAAGTTATGACCAACCTAAACAGCATATTAGAAAGCAGAGACATTACTTTATCAACAGTGGTCCATCTAGTCCAAGCCATGGTTTTTCCAGTAGTCGTGTATGGATGTGAGAGTTGGACTATAAAGAAAGCTGAGCTCCGACGAATTGGTGTTTTTGAACCGTGGTGTTGGAGAATTCTCTTGAGAGTCCTTTGGACAGCAAGGAGATCCAACCAGTCCATCCTAAAAGAAATCAGTCCTGAATATTCATTGGAAGGACTGATGCTGAAGCTGAAACTCCAATACTTTGGCCATCTGATGCGAGGAACTGACTCATTTGAAAAGACCCTGATACTGGGAAAGATTGAAGGCAGGAGGAGAAGGAGACGACAGAGGATGAGATGTTGGATGGCATCACTGACTCAATGGACATGAGTTTGCATAAACTCCGGGAGTTGGTGATGGACTGGAGGCCTGGCATGCTGCAGTCCTTGGGGTCACAAACAGTCGGACATGACTAAGGGACTGAGTGAACTGAACTGATAAGACAGAGCAAATTGAGATAAGAGGGAAATGGTATAAAATTCAATTTAAGAATTTAAAAAAGAGAGAGACTTGGTAGTTGAAAATCTTGCTGACACTGCAGGTAAATTCCTAAGATGAAGGAGAGATTTTTATTCTCCACAATATAAAGAAAATGTATAAAGGATTTTAAAATGTGAGACAACCATAGATATGGCAAAGCAGAGTTTGGACCTAAAAACAATGCAAGTGCCTGAATACAAACATTTCTTGAATGGCAGATCAGAATATTTGAAATAGAAATAGTAATCCAACATGAAATTCAAGACATCATTCTTAAAAATGAATAAAAGAAATAAGGGTAGAGAGAAGGAAAGAGGGAGAAAAGTATATAGCTTGATATTGGCAAATTTCTTGTAATATAAGCACAAAGGAAATAATTCTATAATTACCCAGATGAGGAGAAAATGTTTCCTCAAATTAGGTGGGTGAAGCGAACTGACTTCAGATATTTCTTCCTCTGTAATAGCAGATGCTGCCTGAAGACAATTTTGCTATATCCACAGAGAACTGAAAAAAAATAAAGTCTTTGAATCAAAGTTTTGTCCTAGTATATTACTTTAATAGTGCTGCCAACAAGTTTCCACAAACAGCAAATTAAGAAAGTGTGCGTTTATTATTTCACACTTTCTAGGCCCAGGTTGTGGATTAACTCTGAGTGTTGATTATCTGAACCTTCTGCTATGGATTGTGAAAAATACCTATTACTTACATAGTGATTTATGGACTGAAGATCTAGCAGCAAAGTGTATACTTTATGCAGTTCTTCATAGGTAATATGCGTGGTGAATGAAAGTTGTTCAGTCGTGTCTGACTTTTTGTGACCCTTGGACTATATTGTCCCTGGAATTCTCCAGGTCAAATACTGGGGTGGGTAGTCATTCCCTTTTCCAGGGGATCTTCCCAACCCAGGGATTGGGCCCAGGTCCCCTGAATTGCAAGCGGATTCTTTCCCAGCTGAGCCACCAGGGAAGCCCAATATGCTTGGTGATTGAATCTTAACTGTGGTGCTTGGGGACTTATGTTATTTAGTTTAATAGTTGCAACAGAAATTCTTGCATATCCAGACCGTACAAAGCAAACAGGGTCTATGTGTATATAAGGAACGGGGTTTGAATGGTAACACTATAATTTTTTAATTCCTTTTGTTTTTTAGTAGTTTTAAAATGAATGTTAATGATGGCATATTACTTTTCTAAACAAAAGAAAATAAATTTCTTGTTAAAAGAGGTTTAAAAATACAAAAAATACACCAATTTTGATACTAAAGATAATGGAATTATAGGTGATTTTTCTATTTTAATATTTAAATTTCATTATGGATCATACATTATGTATATCATGTTAAACAATTTTTAAAGAAAGGTTACTTTTGTAAACTTTTCCTACATTTATTTACAGTTTAGTCAGTAAATACTTACTGAGGTCTACCTTTTACCAGCTACATGCTAGGGACTGTGCATACCTAAGTGAATAAGTATATTTTTCACCTCACTATGTCAGTAGAGAGACAGAAATTTAAACAGATTATTTTCAAAAAATGGCTTAGTAGTTACTTCATTCTGAAGAACAAAGGACAAAGCAATAAATATAAAAATCAGAGGTTTCCCAATATGAAATAATTGATTAAAATGAAATATGCCCAGTAACAGCGTTATTAGTTTTTGCTTATATTATTATTTCTTTTACAGTGTTGAAGTTCCTGTAAAGAAAAAGAATTTGAAACAAAATGTATAAAATTCTGTGGCTAAAATATAAGAAATATGGCAGTCACCTGGTGTCTTTGCATATCTATAGTGAGTCTTTCAAAAGTAATCAAGAAGCCAGTGGAGTTATCTTGTTTTATGATTCTTCTTTATGAATATACCAAAAGAAACATATATGCCAAACTCTGTTTTCTTTATTGGGGACATATGAAATAAAATTTGTTCTGATTCTTTTTATTTGTTAGTTTGTTCCTTATTTGGAAACAGGAATGTATACTGAGACACTCACGTGAGCATTTTCAAAATTCTAATCAAATCCCAACTGTACTCATTTTCAATTTAGTATATAAGGGGCTAGTATGTTGAAAAGACCATAGGGAAAGCATTATGTTATATTTTTGATGCCCTTGGAAACATCTCTGTTTTCCTATTTTCTAGTCACCACATCCTACAACACCACTCAGAGGAGCCATCGCTGGTGTGTGGAATATCCCTTCATTAATTTATTTTTCAGAATCATTTTTGTTTATATCTACTTTGTGTTAAATACCACACTAAGCCCTTAGTACACAGTGCTATACATAATGGTCTAGTCTTCCTTAGAAGCTTAGGAAGAAGTAACCTAAAGCATGATATACTTGGCTAAATTCATGGGACCTAGCGCCATTTTGAATACTTTTTCATTACTTCAAAGGCCTCTGGGAAGTTTTTCTCTCCCTGCACCCACCCAAGCTGGAATTTAGTTATAATTGCAATTCCTTTTATTGTGCATAGAGAACGATCTTTACTGGCAACACCTACCTAGTAACCAAACTATGACATTTGCATTCTTAGAGATTTTGATTCAAGGTATGATAACCATATTGTCTCAGTTTGAACAAATAATGCTTCCTTCACTGGTAACGGTGGACAGAAAAAAGATAGTTTAGAAAGTGGGAGAGGGAAGAGATGGGACAGTGAGGTGAGGGGGTGGAGAGTAGAGTGGAAGAGGGTTGAAAATAGAATAATAATAAAAAAGCAATTTAGATTCACTATGAAAAACTTTTTCATTGCTACTTTTTTAGGGTGTCTATATGAAAGTTAATTATATTAAAAAAACAGCTATAACATAAGGTTTAGAAATTCCTAGACGTGAGGCTGGATATATTTCATACCAGCATGTTTCTTTCCTCTTAGTTTCACGAGACAAAAATGGAAAGAGGGACCTAGGCCTCTTAGGAACTGAGGGTTTGATACCCTGCATTTGATCCAGATCTGTAGATTGGGAGGATGGGATCTGGAACTGTTGCTTCCTTAATGGGAAGAATTGCTAGTATTCTAGTATTCTTACCTTTCATATATTCTGACTGTTCTAATACATACTAGACATCTCTGTCTAGGATTCAGAGGTTATGGACTGACAAGTCTGTAGGTTTAGAAGCTTTGTGAAGTACAAGACAGCAAAACAATATTGTCCTCTCTCAGAGACTGAGTGAATAAAAGACGTTCCATAAAAGTTTGAAAAAATCCCTGATTAATAGATTCAGAATTAGTGTTCAGAAGGTTAAGAGTGTCAAAGACGTAGTCTTTTGAGGGAAATGGAAAGTCAGGAAGCCTGGCTCCCTGGAAACTTAAAAGTGGCTTGATACAGAGTTTGGCGCTTTTTATATTTCTATAACCAAGGGATTAGTAATTGTCTACCTCTTCCAGGTTTTGTTAGCTGTATGAGACAATAGCATTTATCAAGCCCTTAATATCCATAAGTAAAAACTGTACCTTACGGATATAAATTATATTCCCATGGTGTTCCTGAAGCGATCTGATACTTTTAATCTAATTTTTCTCTCACCTGTTTATTTCAAATTAGAATCCTTGCTTATTAATACTATATTGGAACAGTTTTAAAATATATTCCATTGGAAAGTCTCATTAGCCTGACCCTATCTTTTAAGTGCCACTGTGGCATGAGGGTCTCTACTAAGTTACTTTGTATGATTATGCCAGTGGTTTTGCTCAGATAATTTTTTATAATAATTGCAAAGTAGTGGGAAGTATTTACCAATGTGTTTTGCATTTGATTGACTCTTTGACTCTTGGGACATATTTCTTTTAAAAAACTGTGAGTTACTTATTGCTTTAATGTTCACTATAACAACTTTATTTGTTTATTTAATTTTGACTGTGCTGGGCCTCACTGTTACACAGACTTCTCATTGTGGTGACTGTTATTCTTGTGGAGCATGGGCTCTAAGGTGCGTGGGCTTCAGCTGTTGTGGTGTGTGGGCTCAGTAGTTGTGGCTCATGGGCTCAAGGGCAGGGGCTCATTAGTTGTAGCACATGGGCTCAGTTGCCCCAGGGCATGGATAGCATATGAGATCTTCCCAGACTAGGGACAGAACCAGTGTACCTTATGTTGTAAGGTGGATTCTTAACCACTGGACCTTCATGGAAGCCACATATAACTGCTTTTTAATTAAAAACATTTATTTGATTGATATGTTTGTTATTCACTCAGTTGTATCCAGCTCTTTCTTTGCCACCCATAGACTGTAGCCCACCATGCTCCTCTTTACTTTCCAGGAAAGAATACTAGAGAGCGTTGGCATTTCCTCCTCCAGGGGATCTTCCTGACCCAGGGATTGAACCCATACATGTCCTGTGTCTCCTGCATTGGCAGACAGATTCTTTACCACTGAGCCACGCTTTCACCCAAACGCTATCTGTAGATATGTTGTCATTTTATATTTTCATTAACTAGTGTCTACTTTCTACAACTTTACCAACACGGTGTTATTTAACAATCAGTACTTTCCCAATCTGATGGGCTTCTCAGAATATCTCTAATTAGCTTTCTTTTGAGTTATGTTGAATATATTCATATGTGAAAGAAGCATTTTTCTGTAAACTATTTCGTACTTTGCCTATTATTTTTTTCTATTGGATTGTTGGTCTTTTTCTTGTTGATCTGTAAGTGTTTTCACATATTAGGGAAATTCAAAATGCAATTATCATCTCTAATTTATCATTTACCTTGAACTTTGATTTTGGTTTTTACTATGCAGATTTTTTAAATGCAGTTGAATTTACTGGTACTTTCTTTTATGGCTTCTTGGTTTAGTGCCATGGTTTGTAGACTTTATTCTTCCAAGATTATAGGACAATTATTCCATGTATTTTGTCCAGAATTTTTCTGCTTTCATTACTTACATTTAATTATTTGATCTATTAGAATTTGTCCTAATGTGTAGTATGAGGTTGGAGAAGGAAATGGCAACCCATTTCAATACTCTTGCCTGGAAAATACCATCGACAGAGGAGCCTGGTGGGCTGCGGTTCATTGGGTAGAAAAAGAGTATGACAGGACTTAGTGAGTAAACCAAAACAGCATGGTATGAGGTATCAAGGGTCTTATATACACATACAACCTTCAGTAAGAAGAAATCATGGAAGAAAAGATCACCATCAACAAACTCAAGTGATATATGTAGGAATAGTCTACCTTACTGGTTTTTGTTGTTGTTGTTTTGTTTTTCTCAGCTTTACTGAGGTAAAATTGAGAGATAAAATTATATAATATTTAAAGTATGCAAAATTACTATGTGTATACATTGGGAAAGTATTACCCCATTAAGTTAACTAACACATTAGTCACCTCACATATTTACCATTTTATTTATTTATTTTTGTTACATTTAAGTTCTACTCTCTTATCTAATTTCAGTTATATAATACAGTGCTGTCATCGATGGTCAGCATGTTATAATTCAGCTCCTCAGATGTATTCATCCCTTAATGGAAAGTTTGTATCCTTTTATAAACCTCTTATTTCCCCCACCTCTCCAAACCCTGGCAATCATTTTTTTTTACTCTTCGTTATATGAGTTTGACTTTTCTTTCTTTTTTTAAGATTCCACATATAAGTAATACCATGAAGTATTAGTCTTTCTCTGGCTTATTTCACTTAGCGTATCGTCCTTCGGGTTCATCCACCTTGTGGCACATGACAGGATTTCCTTCTCTTTAAGGCCAAATAATATTCTATTGTAGGTATTTGCCACATCTTCTGTATCCATTTGTCTGTTGACAGACACTTATGTTGTCTCTATACTTTGACTATTGTGAATAATAATTCAGTGATTTGGTAGCACAGATATCTCAAGATGGTTATTTAATTTCCTTTGGATAAATACCCAGAAATGGGATTGCTGGGACATTTTACAACTGTAAAACAATTCATTATTAACTATAACTCCTTGAGGATCCTCCATACTGTTTTCCGTAGTGGCTGTGCCAGCTTACATTTCCACCAGCAATGTACAAGAGATCTCTTCTCTACACATCTACACCAGCATTTATCTCATCTTTTTTTTTTGATAGTAGACATCCTAACAGGGTGAGGCAATATCTCATTGTGGTTTTGAGTTGCATTTTTTATTTCCCTGGTGGTTAGTAAAGTTAAGCACCTTTTCATGTGCCTGTTGGCCATTTGTGTATGTCCCGTGGAAAAATGTTTATTTGGGCACTTTGCCCATTTTAAATTGGGTTATTTTTGTTATTTTTTTGCTATTAAGTTTCATGAGTTTTTTTGTATATTTTGGACATTGCATGCTTAGTCACTTAGTTGTGTCCGACTCTTTGCAATGCCATGGACTGTAGCCTGCCAGGCTCCTCTGTCCATGGAAATTTCCAGGCAAAAATACTGGAGAGGGTCGCCATTTCCTTCTCCAGGGGATCTTCCCTACCCAGGGGTCGAACCAGCGTCTCTTGTGTCTCCTGCATTGGCAGGCAGATACCTTACCAGTGCGCCACCTGGGGAGCCCCATTTTGGACATTAACGCCTATCAGGTGTGTGGTTTACAAATATTTTCTTTTGCTAGAGATTGCCTTTCCTTGGTGGATTGACAGCCTGTCGTTCAGGTGGTGCATCCTTCTACCTACTGAAGCACTTTAGTCTGCTTTCCTCATGTTCCTGCAATACTCTCTCACTACTAAGTTTACTTACCTCAGAGAAGAATCATATCCCAGACTGTCTTAAAACATTAAGATTCTCTGAAATCCATGCACTCTTCTGGTTTGGCAGTTCGTTCTGTTATCTCCAATGTATTACTTCCCTTTACTCCTCATCATTCTATAATTTGACTTCTGACCAACCTTCACCTGAGGTTATTTTAATGCATTTCAGTAACCTTCATAATGACCAAGACACAAAAAATTATCTCATGCTTATCTTAAACTCTTCATTTCATCTGACTTGGTTGATCACGATTTCTTTCTTAAAATGTTCTTTCTCGGGTTTTATACCATTCTGCTGGTTTCCAATTAGACTTTATATGCTAGGTCTTCTCAGTATCCTTCCTAGGTGCTGATTCTTCTCTGTATCCTTAAACAACAGTTCTCATCTGTTTTTTGCTTTCCCTTTTATATTACTTTCTATGATTGTCATGTAAGAAATTAGTTGCATGATTAGTGATTTGCTGCCTATGTCTTCTAATAGGATGTAAACAAGGACTGTATCTGGCTCTTGCTCTTCATCTTCACCTCATTCCCTTGCTCCAGGTCAAATTCGTTTTAGTGTGAGCTTTTTTGCCATTAGTTTGAATCCTCTTTGATCCTATTTAATATGCATCTTTTTCTCATCCTTCAAGTCTTAGCTTAAATGGTAACTCTCAGAAAGGTGTTCTGTAACCTTACTATCCGAAATGATCTACCTTACTGTGTGAACTGTGAACTTCCAGATGTTCAAGCTGGTTTTAGAAAAGGCAGAGGAACCAGAAATCAAATTGCCAACATCCCCTGGATCATCGAAAAAGCAAGAGAGTTCCAGAAAAACATCTATTTCTGCTTATTGACTATGCCAAGCCTTTGACTGTGTGGATCACAATAAACTGTGGAAAATTCTGAAAGAGATGGGAATACCAGACCACCTGACCTGCCTCTTGAGAAACCTGCATGCTGGTCAGGAAGCAACAGTTAGAACTGGACTTGGAACAACAGACTGGTTCCAAATAGGAAAAGGAGTACGTCAAGGCTGTATATTGTCACACTGCTTATTTAACTTCTATGCAGAGTACATCATGAAAAACACTCGGCTGGAGGAAGCATAAGCTGGAATCAAGATTGCTGGGAGAAATATCAATAACCTCAGATATGCAGATGGCACCGCCCTTATGGCAGAAAGTGAAGAACTAAAGAGCCTCTTGATGAAAGTGAAAGTGGAGAGTGAAAAAGTTGACTTAAAGCTCAACATTCAGAAAACAAAGATCATGGCATCCGGTCCCATCACTTCATGGCAAACAGATGGGGAAACAGTGGCTGACTTTATTTTTCTGGGCTCCAAAATCACTGTGGATGGTGATTGCAGCCATGAGATTAAAAGACAGTTGCTCCTTGAAAGGAAAGTTATTACCAACCTAGACAGGTAGCAGAGACATTACTTTGTCAACAAAGGTCCGTCTAGTCAAGGCTATGGTTTTTCCAGTAGTCATGTATGGATGTGAGAGTTGGACTAAAAAGAAAGCTGAGCACCGAAGAATTGATGCTTTTGAACTGTGGTGCTGGAGAAGACTTTTGAGAGTCCCTTGGAGTGTTCATTGGAAGGACTGATGTTGAAGCTGAAACTCCAATACTTTGGCCACCTGATGCGGAGAGCTGACTCATTTGAAAAGACCCTGATGCTGGGAAAGATTGATGGCAGGAGAAGAAGGGGACAACAGAGGATGAGATGTTTGGATGGCATCACTGACACAATGGACATGGGTTTGGGTGGACTCCGGGAGTTGGTGATGGACAGGGAGGCCTGGTGTACTGCGGTTCACGGGGGTCGCAAAGAGTCAGACACAAATGAGCAACTGAACTGAACTGAACTGAACTATGTTTTTGTTTAACATCTTTTTTATTTCTTTCTAGAATGTATCAAACTTTGTAACTATTTTATATATTTCACCAGTTTGCTGATTTAATTTATTTCTCCTCCATTAGAGTATTAACATATCAAGGACAGGAACCTTATTATGTTTTTGTTCTCGTAGTGTTACTACCAGCTTCTAGTATGGGTTTAGGCTTCCTCGAATGAAAGGAAACGTCTGCCTTTCCCTCAGACGGTAAAGAAACTGCCTCCAGTGTGGGAGACCTGGGTTTAATCCCTGGGTCAGGAAGATCCCCTGGAGAAGGGAATGGCTACACACTCCAGTATTCTTGCCTGGAGAATTCCATGGACCAGAGGAGCCTGGTGGGCCACAGTCCATGGGGTCGCAAAGAGTCAGACATGACTGAGCAATTAACACTTTCAGTATGGGTCTGACATACATCAACTGATTAATAAATATATGTTGACGGAAGGAAGAGAAGAGAGGGAGAAAGGAAAGAAGAAAGTTAGGGAGAGAGGGAAGGTACAAGGTCAGTTTTTTTACAGCTTCACTATCATTTCCTCAGTACCAAGCACAAGAACTTTCATATTAAGGATTGCAATAAATATTTATTTAGGAAATGAACCCCCCAAAATTCTATCCTCAGCTCTCTGCTCTCCTCAGTCAACTCACCCATACAGATTCATAAGTAACTGCATCTACACTATTATTTCAAGTACGGTGATATGCTAATAACTCCCAAATCAGAGGCCATTACTCATTTAACAGCCTGAATACCACAGGGCCCTTAAAGTCAGCCTGCCCAACATTGAACGTGTTGCCTTTCTTTCCTCTCAAAACTAATTATTTTCCTGTACTCTCTACCTTGGGCTTCTCAGGTAGCTCAGTGGTAAAGAATCTGCCTGCCAATGCTGGAGACACAAGTTCAATCCCTGGATCAGAAAGATCCCCTGGAGGAGGAAATGGCCTCCTCCAAACCCACTCCAATATTCTCGTATGAAAAATTCCATGCGCAGAGGAGCCTGGAGGGTATAATACATGGGGTCACAAAGAGTCTGACAGACTCAGTGACCAAGCATGCACTCATGCATTCTCTGCCTTAATCGATGAAACCATCACCTGCTCTGATACCTTGGAGTCGTCTAGATCACTCCTCTTCTTTCACAGCTTCTTCATTTGTTGTTGTTGTTCAGTCTGTATGCTGTGTCTGACTCTTTGCAACTGCATCTACTGCAGTATGCCAGGCGTTCCTGTCCTGGGACGCGAGTCAGATCCCTGGGTTGGGAAGATCCCCTGGAGGAGAGCATGGCAACCCACTCCAGTATTCCTGCCTAGAGGATCCCATGGACAGAGGAGACTGGCAGGCATTGCAAGGAGTCGGACAGAACTGAAGCTACTTAGCACTCATGCATGCACGTTTGTAGGCAAAGTGATGTCTCTGCCTTTTAATATGCTGTCTAGGTTTGTCATAGCTTTTCTTCCAAGGAGCAAACATTTTTTTAATTTCATGACTGCAGTCACTGTCCTCTAATTTTGGAGCCCAAAGAAATAAAGTCTGTCACCGTTTCCACTTTTTCCCCTTCTATTTGTCATGAAGTGATGGGAACGGATGCCGTAGTAGACACTTATTCTCTGTCCTCTTTCACCCTCATCAAGAGGCTCTTTAGTTCCTCTTCATTTTCTGCATTGGAGTGTTTATCATCTGCATATATGACGTTGTTAGTATTTCTCCTGGCAGTCTTGACTCCAGCTTGTGATTCATCCAGCTTGGTATTTCTTATGAGGTAATCGTCATAGACGTTAAATAAACAGGGTGACAGTATACAGCCTTGGTGTACTCCTCTCCCAATTTTGAACCGGTTGTTCCATGTAGGGTTCTAACTGTTGCTTTTTGACTGGCATACAGGTTTCTCAGGAGACAGGTAAGTTGGTATTCCCATCTCTTTAAGAATTTTCCTGTTTGTTATAATCCACATAGTAAAAGGCTTTAGTGTAGTCAGTAAAGCAGTAGTAGATGTTTTTCTGGAAATCCCTTGTTTCTCTATAATTAATCAAGTCCCCTGTGTTTAAATCCTTAACATCTCTCATCTCCTCCTTTCCTCTCTATATCATGAAAGTGATCTTAAATGTCCGTGATAACCTCTAACTAGCATTTTTCTATGAATATTCCTAAAATTGAAGTTGGTCCTATTAGTTTTCTTAAACTCTTCAGGAGCCCCATGTTTCCTAATTCTCTACTTGTACAATGCTTATAGAAGAATTTTTTAACTTCTGCACTTAGTAACCTGGACCTCTGACCATTTGGCTCCTACCTACCTATACTATGCGTGTCCCACTCTCCTATACTAAGGAATGATTTTCTGTTGCTTTCACCCATGCTCAATTCTACTTAGAGAAGTCTTTCAATATCCTTGATTCCTACACATTTATTAAAACCCAACTTAAACATTACCTCTTCTTGAAGCCTTTCTTCATTATGCCATGCTAACATCCGTGTCTTATTTCTTCTGTACATTCTTCTATCATGATGCTTGCCATTTTTAACTATAATTGTGCCTTCCCCTCTACCATAGCAAGTTAGCAGACACTGGTCGGATGAATTAATTCAGGAAGGCTTATTCTTCAAGTTACATAATTGTGATTAGGGCCAAATTTGAAGGAAGATTAATATCTAGATACTGCAAAGCCTGACTTACTATTACAGATTAAACCAGAAACAGAGAATGAAACCTAAGACATGAGGAACTTCATTAGCAAGAGTTAGAAACCAAATAAAAGGTACCAGTAGAACTTGCAGCAAAATAGCCCTTATCAGGCTTAAGCTACTCTGAGGCCAGGCTTGGGTTTGACAAGGATACACCTTCTCAAACAAAGTTGCCTGCTGCACAACAAACAAAATCAAAATTTTTAGCTTGTCATATATTTTGTACCAGAGTATTCCCCTTGAATAAATAGTAGAATGTATGTTATGTGTACATAATAGTGTTCACAGAGCACTAGTATCAGCAACACACACCATGAATAGCTTTTTTTAAAAACTTTTTTACTTTCTGATGTAAACCCCTCAGGATTCAGTGCAGATTATGAGGTCCCTGACGATTTTAATGTTTTTAGATTTTACGTCTGAGTGGAGATTACAGAAAAGATATCCTCTCTTAACATTCAGGTTGTGTAAACTGAGGACAATTATTATGTGTAAGTCCTTTGAAGGGAAAAAGGCATCTGGGTAAAGTGGAGAGGAAGATCATTGGAGTGGTTACTGTGTGTTAGGTATTTACATGTGTTATTATAATTAGTTATCAGAATTTCCAAGTAAAATAGCTATTATTACTCTAATTTTACTGGTAGAGGAATAGTCTCAGAGAAATTAAATGACTTGACCAAAGTGATGAAGCAAACAAGTGAGAGATTCAGTATTCGACTTGAGTTTTTCTGGTTTCAAAGTCTGACATGGCACCCAGGCTTTTTGTTGCTATCTACATCTTCAATTGTATTGTTTTATCATCATTCATAAAAAGAAATATTTGTATTTGTGTCATCTGATTGACCCTCTGGTGTGGTGTAAATGATTGAAAAACGACATGGTCACTTGTGAAAAACAATGTGTACTAGTTGTATTGTTGTCACTGGTTGCTAAATAACTGTGTAAAACCAAACTAGAGACATCTTTTCAATTAGTAGGTCCAGTATTATCACTTATATTTCATCTGTAAAGAGTAATCATTTTAAATACATCTTCTAAGTAGAATTTGTTTAACTATGTTTTCATGGTACTGTGCCAGTTTAATTGGGTTTGAGATATGTGTTCTGAATCTAAGAACTTAAATCTGTATTAGGTGTGATATAAAAAGAATAAAGAAACTAATTTATAACAAATAAGCTTCATTGAGAATTGAATGCAATGCTATTTCAGGAAATGTGATTAGATTTTTATTTATGAAAATTTACCAGGCCATTGTGGTTTCAAAATCGCAGTGGTGGAATTTGTATACCCAGTTTTTTTTTTTTTTTTAAGGAAACCATATTATCCTTTGGGTCAAATTATTCTTTCCAGATTTCTATCCAGTTAGCCATAATGTTTGAAAGTGTAACTAAACTAGCTATCAAAGTACCAAAGCCAAAAGTACCAAATGTGAGAATAACATTCTCTCCTTATTAGACT